>NW_028261383.1:84833994-85137994 GCF_051295495.1 Thamnophis sirtalis | reverse complement strand
TCCTAAATTTAGAGATGCAACTGGGTTCCGTCCCTCGGGAGGGCAATAAAATGCCACCATTGCTGTCAACTTGGCCATGGAGCGCCAGAGTGCCTGGCTCCAGCCCCAATATCGCAAACGTGTGCACCATTCGTCAGGACGGTAAAGAGAAGACCCCAGGTGCCACCAGAAAAGAGTCATCTGAGTCAACAACCTCTGAAAACTGATCCCAACCTAAGTTGATGAAGAGTCCACCCAATTGTGAAACTTCGAAGGTAGAGAATAGTGTAGACAACACGATGGTGAGTGTACCCATCTGTCCCATCGCTTTCCAAGCCAAGCTCCAAGTACCCGAAATGGGGGTGGAAGGGGAAGCTGAAGGAGTTGTGGACACTGGCTGCACTCAATGCTTAATCAGCATGTCAATTGTAAAGCAACTAGGCATATGCACAAGACTTCTAGCCTGTCCCATTCAGGTTGAGCTGGTAGATGGAATGCTAATTGGGGGGGGGGCGGCCACGCTAATGACTTGACAAGTGGACACCTACGATAAAGTGTGAAGACGGCAGTAGAAAATTGATGGCCACATTTGGGCCGCTACTACCGGTGGAGCCAAAGGCCCACCCAGAGACAATTGAACCTAAGACCCCAGAACCTGCAGCACCTGCAGCAGAGACAAAACCCCTAGGTATCCAACAAGTACCAAAAAACTTGTTGGCAGATGTTTTGTCAAGAAAACCACAGTATGACAGTAAGAAGGGAGTAGTTATTCACCCCATCCTTTCTTACTCCAAGTGACCAACCGAAGCCAGGATAAACTGATGACATCGATGAAATAGTGCTCCCAGCAGACCCGTGGCTCAACAATAAGGAGGATATCCTAATGATGAAAGATGGATTAGCCTGGAAGAGGTCCAAACTGTACATCCCTGTGGGATTGAGGCTGGGAGTTCTACAGCATAGCCATGAGGAGGAACTAGGAGGCCACTTTGGATTCCTAAAAACACTCCACCTTACCAGGCATCAATTTTGGTGGCCAAAGATGAAATCGGAGGTGGAAGATTATGTAAAAAGCTGTGCTACTTGCGCAACGATGAAAACACTGCCAGAAAAGCCCCCTGGACTGCTACAACGAGTGGCCAGCCCTAACCAACCATGGGAAGAGATCGCAATGAACTTCATTATCGAACTCCCAGACAGCAGTGGAATAGAGTAATCTGGACAGTTATTGATTTGGTTTCCAAGCAGGCACGCTTTATCACTTGCTCAGGGTTGCCGTCTGCAAATAAATTAGCGAAAATGTTTGTGAAACACATTTATCACCTGCACGGGGTGTCCAAGAGGATCATTTCAGACCACGGAGTCCAGTTCACAGCCAAGTTCTGGAGAGAGTTTCTGAGGTCCATTGGGTCCACACAAGAACTGAGCTCAGAGGTTCATCCCAGCATGAATCCCGCAGCATCATGGATTTTATGGTGCAGTTGTTTTAATTTGTATACATCACCCAGAGCCGCTGTTGTGAGATGGGCAGCCATAGAATCATTTAAATTAAATTAAACTAAATTAGCTGACCAATATATAGAGTAAAATTTGTTAATTTGAGATCAATCAAGCAGTACACAATATAGTAAAATAATAAAATTAAAATACACTTGTGCATAATTCTGATTTATTTTATAATTAAAATTTCATTTACATTCTACCTTTCTGTCCACATGAAGGTAAATATTAGGCAACTCAAGGCAGATTTCAACCAAAAAAAATGAGTAGTGGACATAAAGACCAGTAAACAGATTTTTGGAAATACCAACTAGCTAGTAAACCGGTTGGAACGGGATCCGGAACCCACCACTGGGGCTGAGGGAAGGCGAACACTTTTTTTCTTACTTACCTCTTCTAAATCTTGGTGCATCTTATACACCGGTGCCTCTTATAGTCCAAAAAATATGATAAGTACTTTCATGACATTCAATAGCAAGGATCGGTAGATCCAGGTCTCAGCAGCATACTGATAGAACCTGTCTCTGGAGTTTATATTGTTTACTTCCAACAGTTTCATACAGAAAGTGAAGCTGATGAAGGATTCAAGAGTACTAAAATGGCTATGTCCCCTTTCCTTACATCCAGTTCTCATCACAGAAAATCCACGAAGCAGCCACAATGCCATACCCTACCTAACAGCTTAATTAAATTGGGTTCAGATACTCAACAGCTTCCATAGGGCAATGCCCCCACCCAATACATTTAAAACAGCCAGTAATTTCCCAACTCTTTCACATCAAGGGAAGGTTTACTTAATAAAGTTTTCACTGCCTCCTCCTTTAGGCAAAGGGAAAAACTCCTCCAACAAGGAAAGCCTAATTATCTCTTGCAACTGTGAGCTCAGCATCCCCCTGCCTGATTAAATCAGCAGGAGGGCTGAAGATTCCGCAAAGAGATGGCAACTCTCCCCCATCCTGACAAGTTGGGTAAAAACTCGTATTTGATATTTTTCAAAATGTGATAGTTAAGCACAAGAAGAACTGCAGACACGTCAACTGAGAATTTGTGCAGACAGTTAACCTTACCATTCTTATTTGTAAAATGTCTTCATCAAGATACTTACAGGATTTATTTAAAAATATAATGACCAGAGTGTGTCATATGTAATATAATTCCGTGTAGGGATTATTTCCTGGTAAATGTTCATAGAATTAAAGCAGAGAGCTTTAAGCTAATAGCATTCTTTCCCCTGGTTTCCAAAAGCTGCTTCTTTGTGCAGCCTTGCATCTCTAGGAGCTGGCATTCTTTCTAGAAGGTGAAGAAGAAATAATCTGCCTTGCTCCTGGGATGCTTTTTGGCTTAGTTTGGGAGGTGAATGCGATGATTTAGTAATTCCATCTTTGTATAAAATCTTCCTTATTGTCTCAGGGCTTTGCATCCCAGGCATTCTCACCCAGGTTTTGTAATACGTACTTAGGTGGGAGAAAGGGGAGGAGGGAGCAACACATCTCCATGAATATTTATCATGTACATCAAGGAACTAATAACTACCCTGTGCATTTGTTATTTTCATAAAAGTATAGTCAGGATTTTATGTAAATTTTATTGTTCAAGATCAAGAAAACTAGAAACTATTATGTACATATTTGGTTTCCTACGAATCTGTTTGAACTACAAAGCTGTGCCTAAAGAATGCTTGTTTTGTATGCTTATGCTATTTACATTTCTCTTCATCTCAGTTGTGAAAATCCATCTGCAAAAAAAAAGAAACATAGCCACAATTTTGTAATCCCTTCTGTAATCCCAATCTCTGCCCTGCAAACAAACAAACAGAAAAGTGCAAGATGGGTACAAGGTGGATTAGTACATTGTTTGAAGGTGGTACATTTCTGAACACAATTGTTTTGGATAACACTGTAGAAATGGAATGTCTCAACTAAGCCAAATGTTGAATGTTATTTTATTATCCCATAGTGCAGGATAACTTCCAAGATCATCTTCAAATATGGAATTGGACAGAATTTCAGGACTATGTATGCTACCAACAAGAAACAGCAGAGTCCAATTTTCTTTTAAAAATCCACAGATATAATAACTATAAAATCCTCTGACTGTCATAAACAGGTTGTTTTTGTGTCCCTTACCTCTTAATAATGCTTCTTTTTACTACTCTTACCCATTTTCTTTGTAAAGAAGTGTGTCAGAAGATGCTGTAGCTCCTAGAGAAAGGACCATGATAAATTGGTAGTCCTCCAGCAAATTATGCTTTATCTATACAATCACTCCTCATTTAACAACTACCTTGGTTAACAGCTATTTGCAAATACAACATTGATAAATAATTTTAAAAATGCATTCTACCACTAGTATATGCATTTACAACCCGATTTTGTGCACCTGACAACAAAAGCAATCAGTGTGAAACTGATTAAGGCCCAGTCAATTTCAGGAAGCCATGCAAATAGATTGAAGAGTTCTAATCAACTAATTAAGCTCATAGAGGTGAGGTTGTTAACTTGCAGTTAGTACTTTTTATGGGAAGGCTACACTATGAAGAACAGTAACCCAGGAGGAGAAAGCTTATGTAAGCAATGGGGGACAAAAAATGAGGGGAGGGGAATGGGTTGGACATAGGTCATTGAATCAGAGAACTTCATCTGAGATGGCAGCCATCAGTGATCTTCCCAACAATCCTCTCTCTCTCTCTCTTTCTGTGTCACATATTCACTTAACCGTTTCACTTAACAATAAAGTCATGGGAACAGACTTCAGTCACTAAACTAGAAGAGGATGTAATAAGAATTACCCACAGCTGCACCTAATTTTGTAGCATTTTTTCTTGTCAGTTTCCACATTTATGGGGAAAGGAAGGGGACAAGGAAGAAGCCTCCCTAAAGAGTGTAGGAATCCTACACTCAGGTGTCCCCCAGGCAATGACATAGAGTCCACATTTATTTCTGTGTACTTTGAAGAACAGTGATTGTCCAATATTCTGGTAGTTTAGTTTTTTGAGATTTTTTTTTCATAAAAGTAAACATTGCAAAAAAAATCTTCAAAATAGATCAGACGTAATGAAGTATCCCCATTGCTCAGTGCACTGGGTGGAACTTCTCATGGGGCAACATATACCCTTAAAATTAATTTAGCTGGTAGCTTTGTTGAATTGCAACCTTCCAATGATGATGGAATTAAAAGGACTGCATCCAGTCTAAGTAAAATCATTAACTTAATTCCCATTGATTTCATTGAGTTTAACACATAACTAAATGCATCTGAATCAATTCAAAAGCAGATATTTGTAAGAATTGACTGCATAATTGCAAATAATGTTTTTAAACTTACTAAGGAGGGTGGTTAGGGAGAGGTTTTGACATTAATTCCAAAGACTCTGCTTTGTCTTCAGTCCTTGTTTCTCATTTAATCAGTACCACAGTAGGACAAGCAGTAGCTGAATGAATAAATTTGTCCTCAGGCACCAAAAGCAGGACAGAGTGTGAAAAAAAAAAGTCCAAAGCAACTTCAAAAACAGGGAGCCTTTATCTCTTTGCCACTTCACAAGCACTTCCACATATAGATTTACAATAATAAGTAAATGGTATTCATAATCATAACCTGTCTGCTCTGTAGCTTGCTAATATTGCAACGGAGACAGTGATCCTTGCCCTGACTTGCTTCAATATTATTAGTTTTCTGACAAATGTATCTCAACAAATGAAGGACAGTCAATGTTCTAGCAGTAATTGAATAGGCAATCCAATAACGAACATACAGAATGTTAAAAGTAGCCTCTGCTAACACCACTTTTGATTTATATTCCTTTGATCAAAACAAACTTCCAAATTACTTTTCACTATAAGCCTCCCAGCTAATTTCTATCCAAATAAAATTAGTCCAGTCCAATAGCTGCTCTCCATCACTCTGTTGCAATGAAAACTGCTTAGTTTTTCACTGTTAAATTCAATTTTGCAGGCTTCTCTTGATATGTCAGATTATAATTCCTGTCATTTTGAAAGTTGTAAAGTGATACATCTGGATGCTGCCAGGTTTTATCAAATCACAAAGAGCAGATGCCTGTTGTCATGGTTGCTTTGGGCAGTCATAAAATACCCACTTAGCAGAAGTCAAACAGCTGATGCCATGGTCAACCCACCTTTCCTTTAAATTGTTTTTAGCAAGGCGGCAACCTTCAAAATAGTAGCTATCATTTTCTAAAATTGCTTATGTATCCGTGGTAAGACTCGGGATCATTCTTCTCATTGAGCAACACATAACTGCCAGGGGGATTTTAGAGTCCTAATAGACAATCACTTAAATATGAACAAGCAGTCTTCTGTGACTATCAAAAAACCCAATGCACTAGGCTCCATTAACAGAGGAATCATGTGAGATGTTAATATCACTTTATAATACCTCGGTAAAACACTATTGCATCCAGTTTTGGTCACCATGACATAAAAAATATGTTGAGATCCTAGAGAGAGTACAGAGAAGAAGAACAAATATGATTAGGGGACTGCAGGCTAAGACATATAAAAAATGGTTGCTGATATTGGATAAGTTTAATTTAATGAAAAGGACTAGGTGTGACATAATAGCAGAGCTCTAATATCTAAGGGGTTGCCACAAAGAAGAGAGGGTACACTTATTCTCCAAAGCACCTGAAGGTGACCACCTGACCAACCCAGTACTAAAGAGAAATTTCTTTACATTTAAAACAATCAATTAGTGGACTGACTTGTATCTAGAGTGCCCCATTACTGGAGGTTTTTAAGAAGGGATTGGACAACCATTTGTGTGAAATAGTATAGGGCTGTGATGGCAAACCTATGGCACCACATACTTGAAGTGGCACACAGAGCCATCTCTCTGGGCATGCCAGCCATTGCCCATTGCTTTTCTGGGTTCCAGCGTGCACATATGCACCGACCAGCTGGTCTTCGTGCATGAATGCACACCAGAAATCGGAAGACCAGAAGCTCAGCTTTCCAGCATGTGCATGCGTGCTGGGGAGCTGCTCTTCTGGTTTCTGATGCTCCCTGCCCACGCATGCTGGTTCCCATTTCGGCACTTGATGCCGAAAAGGTTCCCCAACACTGGTATATGGTTTCCTGTCTGAGCAGGGGGTTGGACTAGAAGACCTCCAAAGTCCATTCCAACTCTGTTATTATGCTATTCTTGTAAATAAAAGAAAAATATAAAATAAAATTTTGTTAGCTATTTTCATTTTTAAAAGGATGTTAAATATATATTAAATCAGGGCCTGAGGAACTATCCACATTGAAACCCCCAAATTGTGTGTTTTTTCTTACTCTCATCTACTTCCATCTCCATAATAATTACTCTTACCTACTTCCATCTGCAGAAGAAGTACCTATTTGGAGAGGTACTATTTCTAGTTCCAACAAGAACCTTAAGTAACTAGATTTTGTGTCTGCAGACTCTGATTTTCAGAAACTGGCAGTGACAGTCACAAATGATGATCACATGACCACACAAATACTGCGACCCTACCTGGACCGGGAGGCACTTCAGATAGTCACTCACACCCTCGTTACCTCAAGACTGGATTACTGTAACGCGCTCTACATGGGGCAGCCCTTGAAAAGTATTCAAAGACTTCAGCTAGTCCAGAATGCAGCCGCACGAGCGATTGTGGGTGCACTCAGGTACACCCACGTTACACCTATCCTCCGCGAGCTGCACTGGCTGCCCATTGGTCTCTGGACACGCTTCAAGGTGCTAGTCGTTACTTATAAAGCCCTGCATGGCATCGGACCTGGGTACCTGAGATAGCAATAGCAATAGCGATAGCAGTTAGACTTATATACCGCTTCATAGGGCTTTCAGCCCTCTCTAAGCGGTTTACAGAGTCAGCATATTGCCCCCAACAACAATCTGGGTCCTCATTTTACCCACCTCGGAAGGATGGAAGGCTGATTCAACCTTGAGCCGGTGAGATTAGAACCGCTGAACTGCAGATAGCAGTCAGCTGAAGTGGCCTGCAGTACTGCACCCTAACCACTGCGCCACCACGCCTCCTGCCAATTACCTCCCAAAGACTGATTCGATCGCACAGGCTTGGCCTTCTCTGGGTTCCATCTGCCAGCCAATGTCGGCTGGCAACCCCCCGGGGGAGAGCCTTCTCTGTTGCTGCTCCGGCCCTCTGGAATGAGCTCCCCGTGGAGATCCGGACCTTTACCACCCTCCCGGCCTTCCATAAAGCTACCAAGTCCTGGCTGTTCCGACAGGCTGGGGGCTGTTGAGATATCCAGCCCCGTTTCAATTATGAATGTTGTGCATTTTTAATTTTTTGTATTGTCTTATTTATTCCCCTTTCCCTATTTTATTGTGAGCCACCCGGAGTCCTTCGGGAGTGGGCGGCATACAAAACTAATAAACAACAACAAACAACAATACTGCGGTGGTCATAATTGTGAACCAGTCGCCATGCACCTGAATTGACTACATGGATGATGCAACAGTTGCAAACTACAAGGATCCATAATTTGTAATACCTGTTTTTGTCTTTAGGCTTTTCTATGTTATCCTTATTGTACTGCTGTGAATTTTCTCAAAGAAAGTGAACACAAAAAGTCTCATGTTTGTTTTTCTAAAAACATTTTTTTTAAAAGAAAATTTTACTGCTAGCAATTATTCATTGAAAAGGAAGAAATAATTTTTGGAAATTTGAAGCACTTGCACTTTGGGCTTGTTTCTCAAGTAAATGTTCTCAATGTACTGGTAAGCTGTGCCTTCTTGTGGGGAGCTTTTGGTTATGTACTGTATCTGAGGAAAAATGATTTATTTAAATTCTATGTAACAGGTGGTTATAGAGATTGTGATTATAGGACAGCCAGTTTTGTGCATTTGGTTTTAGGAAAAAAATATTGCTGGAATAGGCAGTGCCTGTAGCATTAAAAACACAATAGGTAATAAGTCAAGGATATTTGGCATTTTCTTGGTTACTTAATTTTTTTAATGTGTAAGGAAAAATTGTAAGAAATACTTGTGATGATGTTACAGTTATGTTAATTATGGGTTCTGTTGCATTAAGGACAAATCAAGGGATTGACAATGTGAATCATTTATTTATATGATGTAATAGATCTGCATATTAATGTATTGAAGTCTAATAGTTGAAGGAAATGGAGTTGAAATTATTTACTCAATTTCTATAGCTCTCCATCTCAATCAATGATTCCAGGCAGCTTACAATTCCAAAAATATTAAAGCAATAAAAAACAACAAATATAAATAACACAGCAGCCAACATAGTGAATGATAGGAAGTGGGGAAAATTAGTTCAAGTTGCTTAACATGTGCTTCTTGGTAGAATGTTACTAACACTAGGGAAATGGGAGAAGAAATTTTAAAATGTGACAGTGTTGGTAGAAGGGTAATAGATTGATATGCTATCTGTTCCAAGGAATGAATGTTTTCCAAAGGAATTAAAAATGACTGCATGATGATACTTTGTCCACTTTGTTACAGGAAATTGATATTTGGGTACATCAGAAGAAACATAAAAGTTAAGCACAGTGGGAATGGAACATTTGCATTATGTGTATGGTAAAACCAGAAAAAAATAGGATCAGTGATGTAGAGGTTCTTAATGAGGTGGATTGAATTAGGGTTTTAAACTTTTTCAAAAAATGTTTTTCTTTAATGATGAATTTATTTCATTCCAAGATGGCATATGGTGAGGTGGCTTCATGAAAAAGTCAGTGAGATGGAGGCAGCCTCAGGAAAGATTTCTAAATATACTCCCCAGAGATATAGTGCAAAACCTTAGGGTAGATATCCCCATAGATATTTCTTTCCCTTCTGAATATTTAACAGCAAATATTGCAACCAGGAGGAAAAAAAAACATGCTGCAAAGATAAAAGACAGGTTAAATCTGTATGCCACCAATGAGCTTCTTCAAAAGAAACATAGACCTGACATTTGCAAATCAGCTTTTATAAGTGAAATGGCAGGTCCAGATGTAATGTGAGAATGACCTTGGGAGACAGGAGGAAGAGCCACAGATCAAGCAACGAGTAAGAGACAGCTGAGCCTGCAGAAAGAAGAAGAGAATGGCAAACTAGGACTCTTCCTGGTTACTGGACAATGGGGGGCTGGGGGGACATTTACTTTCAGTCTTACAAGTTTCTGTAAATGTGGCTTGACAATAAAGATAGAGCTAGGTGTGCTTCTTATCTGGTCTACCTCACAACCGGACACAAAGTTGTGCAATAGTTATGTTATTTAGTAGCATTAAGAGGGGTTTCCTCTTCACATAACATGTGTCTGTGTGTTTATTATCCCTTTCACAAAAGCAATTTGCTCACTGTAACTATAGTAACTGAGTTTATATGAGAATGGGCTGGGGGGGATTTTTGTTTGTTTTGCAAATTGGTTTTCCCATTGCACACCGATATAGGATGAGGGGAAGAAAAAAAAAGCATTAGCCAAATAATTACAGTAACTCAAAACCTTTTAGACAGATAGTGTCACATGCTTTATAAATTCTTGATTGAGTGCACAGAATTAGGCTGTTGGGCAGAAAGCCAGCAGATGGACTCATCATTGATGAAATCATTTTGGAGAAGCATTAAATGAAACTTAAAATAAAGGTGAAATAGCTTTATGGATTTTCCACTCAAAGTATTTATGAACATTTGTTGCTGATATATAATGTAGCATTAAAAGAAAGATTTAGTATAGTGGGATTGTAATAAAAGTTATTTTGTCAATAATAAAAGAATACTTTATTGCCATTTAGAATAAGGATAAAATACACAGGTTTGTTGCTATTGCTTTCTATATTTTACTGAGAACATAGGATTGTGAACCACAAAATCAATTGCTTAGTTGAAAGCAGTACTTTAAACCAAACCATAAGGTTACTTTCCCCCTTGTTCGAAATATAGTGAGAAATGTTTCTAATAGCAAAAGAAATAAGAGATATTGATTTATTAACAATCTGACAGGGTTTGCTTTGTGCTCAGTAAAGATGGAAGAGCAATAATGAAATGTTTTCTTGTTTTCTTTTGTAGTTTATAGATATGCAGCAGAAAAATAAAATCTATATTGAATATCTTGTGGCCTGCATAGCTGTTAAAGAATCCCTTTACCCTGCAGCCTTATCTCTCCTTCTCTCTGCCCATCCGCTTTGGTCCTGCAGGGCAAATGTGTTCCAAGTCCCATCTACTAAAGAGTGTCATGCTGCAGGACCCAGGAAGCCTTCCTATTTTGTGGCAATTCTTGGAATGATCCTACTCTCCCCAGGAAATGGTATGGTTCATATCTGTACATCATTCAGGAAATTGCTGAAGATTGGTTATTAACCCAGGCCTTGGGGACAGGATGATTATGGGGCCAGTGCAGTGCTTTGCACTGTTCCGCTCTGTTTGGTTTTATTTTAGTGGTCTAAAATAACATGACAAGACTGTTGGAGTTTGTAGTGATCCAGCCAACACACAAGCAAATAATTCAGCAGGATTTATTATATAGAAGAAGCTTCTTTGTATACAAAAATATAAAACCTGATGCATGTATACAATACCCATGCAGCTCTTGCAATGTGATAGAAGAAGAAGCAAGTACTCTCAAGCAAAGGCAAACAAACTCTCACAGCACAGAACAGTTAAGCTAAGCCACGCCCAGGCTCCAAGCTGTCTCACATGGCTCACACAGCAAATCCTGTGTCTCAGTCACCAAACAGTTCCCATTGGCTAACTTGTTGCTATGGCTATTCCAGTTCATTCAATTTCAATTCAATTTATTACATTTATATGCCGCCCTTTCCCCCCGAAGGGGACTCAGGGCGGCTCACAACTCAAACCAGGGAAGGGTAATACAGACAAAAATTTAAAAAAAAAAACAAAGCATAACAATACATAATTTAAAACACACAACAGTCATACCATTTGAGGCGGGGGCAACAGCTCTTTAGCCCCAGGCCTGTCGGAACAGCCAGGTTTTAAGGGCTGTGTGGAAGGCCTGGAGGGTGGTGAGGGTCCGAATCTCCACGGGGAGTTCGTTCCAGAGGGTCGGAGCAGCCACAGAGAAGGCTCTCCTCCGAGTGGTCGCCAGTCAACACTAGCCGGCGGATGGAATTCGGAGGAGGCCTAATCTGTGGGATCTAATCGGTCTAGTGGAGGTAATTGGCAGCAGACAGTCTCTCAAGTACCCAGGTCCAATACCATGAAGGGCTTTATAAGTGACGGCTAGCGCCTTGAAGCGTATCCGGAGACCAATAGGCAGCCAGTGCAGCTCGCGGAGGATAGGTGTTACGTGGGTGAACCAAGGTATACCCACGATCGCTCACGCGGCTGCATTCTGGACAAGCTGAAGTCTCCGAATACTCTTCAAGGGCTGCCCCATGTAGAGCACGTTGCAGTAGTCCAGTCTAGAGGTCACAAGGGCGCGAGTGACTGTTGTGAGGGCCTCCCGGTTCAGGTAGGGACGCAACTGGTGCACCAGGCAAACCTGGGCAAATGCCCCCCTGGTCACAGCCGACAAGTGGTGTTCAAAAGTCAGCTGTGGGTCCAGGAGGACTCCCAAATTGCGAACCCTGTCTGAGGGGCGTACTGTTTGACCCCCCAGCCTGAGAGATGGAACACTTGGCCAATTAGTAGGAGGGAAACACACCAGCCACTCGGTCTTATCTGGATTGAGTACAAGCTTCTTAAGCCCCATCCAGTCCCTAACAGCCTCGAGGCACTGGCACATCACGTCAACCGCTTCACTGAGTTGGCACGAGGCGGACAGATACAGCTGTGTATCATCCGCATACTGATGGTATTTTATCCCGTGCCGTCGAATGATCTCATCCAGCGGCTTCATGTAGATATTAAACAGGAGGGGGGACAGGACCGAACCCTGCGGCACCCCATAATTCAGGGGCCTAGGGGTCGATCTCTGCTCTCCGACCAACACCGACTGCGACCTGTCCGAGAGGTAAGAGGAGAACCACCGTAGGACAGTGCCTCCCACCCCCACCTCCCGCAGTCATCGCAAAAGGATACCATGGTTGATGGTATCGAAGGCCGCTGAGAGGTCAAGGAGCACTAGGACGGAGGCATAACCTCCATCCCTGGCTCTCCAGAGATCATCGATCAATGCGACCAAAGTGGTTTCCATGCTGTAGCCAGGCCTAAATCCCGACTGGAAGGGATCTAGATAATCGGTTTCCTCCAAGGACCGCCGGAGCTGAAAGGCTACCACTTTCTCAACAACCTTCCCCACAAAGGGGAGGTTGGAGACTGGACGATAGTTGTTTAAAACGGCTGGATCCAAAGATGGCTTCTTCAGAAGGGGTCTCACCACTGCCGCCTTTAGAGTGGGGGGAAAGAACCCCTCCCGAAGGGAGGCGGTAACAACCACCTGGATCCAGCCCCGTGTCACCTCCCTGCTGTTAGCAACCAGCCAGGAGGGGCACGGGTCCAGTACACATGTGGAGGCACTTACAGCTCCGATGGCCTTGTCCACGTCCTCAGGGGTAACAGCTTGGAAATCAATCCAGTGATGTCCTTCCAGATTCTCCCCTGGTGCCTCGGCTGGCTCTGCGCAATTGGAGTCCAGGTCCGTCCGAAGCCGAGCAACTTTATCTGCGAGGAATTGGACGTAATCCTCAGCTCTGCCCTGCAAAGGATCGCTCGTATCCCTCCTATTTAGGAGGAACGGGTTATCCTGAACAAGGCGGCTGGGCGCGACTCAGTGGAAGCAATCAGAGAGGCAATGTGTGTTCTTTTGGTCATCCTAATTGCCCGAAGATAGGCTCTGATGCTGGATGTTAAAAGCGCTCGGTCTGACTCAGACTTACTGGATCTCCATCGTTGCTCTAGGCGTCTCTTTCAGCGCTTCATCTCCCAGAGTTCCTCAGTAAACCAAGGAGCCCTCCTGGATCCACTGCCTCGGATCGGCTGTAAAGGCGCAATCCGGTTAAGAGCCCCTGCCGCTGCTGAATTCCAAGCAGCAACCAGAGTCTCCGCCAGACTGTGGGCGAGGGTATCAGGAACAACACCAAGCTCCGTCTGAAAGCCCAAAGGGTCCATAAGTCGCCTGGGGTGGAACCACCTAATCGGTTCCTCCTCCCTACAGTGGGGGTTTGGTCTCCGAAAGTCAAGCCTCAGTAGGTAGTGGTCCGACCATGACAGGGGTAAGATCTCGCTACCCCTCAAACCAAGATCACAACTCCACTGCTCCGAGAGGAATACGAGGTCGAGCATGTGACCCGCCGAGTGAGTCGGGCCCCGAATTACTTGGATCAAGCCCATGGCTGTCATGGAAGCCATGAACTCCTGCGCTCCATCAGAGTGTTCACCGAGCGAAGGCAAATTGAAATCCCCCAGAACCATAAGCCTGGGAAACTCAATTGCCAGCTCAGCTACTGACTCGAGGAGCGAGGGGAGGGCTGCTGCAACGCTGTTGGGAGGCAGGTACGTTAACAGCAAGCCCACTTGACCCTTGACGTCCAACTTCACCAGCAAGGACTCGTAAATCCATAAATTCATAAATCCTTATACACTGACAAATATAAATAATGCTGACCTTCTTAAGATACTTAAATAAAGTTTCTCTAATGTGGGTGCTGATAATTAACAATCTGAACTGGTTTCTCCATACATCATCCTTAGTGAAGCGTGCCATTTCCTGCATCAGAAGAGGAGAGCACATCTTTCATCTTCTAACATGGCCACTTTTTACATAGGCACGATTGAGATCGTTTTAACAAACTGCAACACTGTTTGGTTTGGTGGCAGCAGTGCTTCAGATAGAAAGTCCATCCAGAGAGTGGTAAGGACAGCTGAGACGATTATAGGAAGCTCGCTTCCTGTCATTCAAGATACTGCTTATAAGCGCTATGTGCTTAGAACTCAAAGCATCGTTAGAGACCCCAGATGCCCACTTCACGTTCTGTTTTTGTTGCTCCCCTCTAGGAGGAGGTTTCAAAGTATTTCTAGCAGGACTTCCAGATTCTGTAACAGCTTTGTTCCCTAAGCTATCCATCTGGTAAACTTGCAAGATTCGTTTCTCTCGCCATGTCCATATATACATGTGTTGTTTCTTCGTGTCATAAAATATATGTGGGTGCATGCATAAATGTGTATTTATTTATTTATCTGTATATTTACTGAATTATTTATTTATCTTGTCATATTTATGCTTATATTAGATGTGGAGACCCTTTGAGAGCTGTTTGCAATGTAATTTCATTTTAAAGTATGCCGATTAGAGTACATTCAAAGTGACAGTAAAGTTATTCTAAGAGTCAGTTTCAGAAAGTTTAATTTATAGAACTCCAGTTCAACCACTTAGGATGAGGTTGATGCAATTCTCCCAAGGTTTCATCTTGCTACACATGTTTATGAATAAAAGCATTTAATATGTATGTAATCTTCAGTTCTTCAATCAGATTTGGTCTTTGGTGGCATTCAGGGTGGCTTAACTTTGTGTATGTGTTTGTGCACGCACACACACATTCACACACACACACATGCTTGACCCAATAACTTTCTGTTTTCCTTTGATTCATTCTACTTTCACATTTTCTTTTTAGATGCTTTATTCTGATATCAATCGAAGTATAGTCTTCATTCCTTTTTATTCGTCTACATTCTTTTGAATGTATTCATACTTTACTAGAGCTGGTTCCTCTCCTACTCTTCAGAAAATTCTAGAGATGTTACTATAACTTTTCCATTTGATCAGCTGAAGTTAAAATTCCTGAAGGCTGTATCCATGATGATGATTCTTAGATAGCATTTGATTGTGAATGCAAAAACAATTGGAATTGTAACACTTTGCTTTTTTGAGCACAATATGTTTTATTTTTGAATATGAATATGAAATTTTTTTTTTAAACTTGTGACATTTGCACAACAAGTAGCTTCTATTCCTTTACTGGGAAATAAGCTCTATTTGGATTTAGTAGGTATTAAAATGGAATATACTTAACTAGGTTAAAAGTGTAACTTTGAGACTGGAATTTTGATTTTATGCTATTAAAACATGCTATTTGTGTTAATTATATAGAGGGAGCAATTAAATAAACAATAAACATTGGGCTTTAGAAAATCAAAGTTTGAAAATAATTTGAACTAAATTACAATCGTCTCTGGTAATTAAATTATCAGGTCTTACAAAGTTCTATGCTAGCTCCTATTATCTCGAAATTGCATAGAACTCTACCAACGGATACAAGATTTGGATAAATGTTTGTCGTCCGAGATTCTCAAGATAATACTAAATGGCAACTATAATGAAAACAGTTTGATGTCCTCCAAAGGTTCCACTAACATTTGCAGGCCATTTGTGCTAAAATGGAAGTTTGGAGCAAAAACTGGGGACTTAAAAAGAAAAAAAACAAGAAAGTCCAGTTGCCTCCTGCAAGGAAAGCATCTTTGGGACAACCATAACCTGGATGACTGAGAATCTCTACAGACTTCTAGCTTTACAATTTGGGATTGTATGAATGGTGTGGGATTTAGGAATGGATTGCCTAGGGAACAAATTCCAGACTATAGGTAACCCTGATAACACAGATAAACCTCCAACTGCTTCAATGACCCTCTAAAAGGATGCAGATTACCAGCTGTCTGCAAGGAATATAAAACCTTCCATTCCCCACCATCCTATCAGAGCTGAAGAAGATTCTTGAATGAGAAGCAAAACATGTTCAAAAGAAAAAACCAGAAAGTCCAGTTGCTTCCTGAAAAAGCACCTTTGGGACAACCATGACCTGAATGACTGAGACTCTCTACAGACTTTTGAAGCAAAAACCATCAATTATATTGGCATCGGGGCAATTTGATTACAATCTAGATCAGGGGTAGTCAACCTTTTTATACCTACTACCCACTTTTGTATCTCTGTTAGTAGTAAAATTTTCTAAGCGCCCACCGGTTCCACAGTAATGGTGATTTATAAAGTAGGGAAGTAACTTTACTTCAGAAAATTTATAAAGTAGAGTTACAGCAAATCCCTACCGCCCACCGTGAAAGCTGAAACGCCCAGTAGTGGGCAGTAGGGACCAGGTTGACTACACTGATCTAGATGATTTAATGAGTGATTAGAAGTAATGGTAGAGAATCATAGACATGACTTTGAAAGAGGAGTGTGATGGTTAACTACTGTATATACTCGAGTATAAGCCTAGTTTTTCAGCCCACTTTTTGGGCTGAAAAAAGCCGCCTCGGCTTATACTCGAGTCAGTGAAAAATTTGCCCGAAATGGAGGAGAAAAAGGGGCGGGGCCATGCCGCTGGGTGACACTCGTGAATGGCCCAGTGCCCCAGTGAGTTTCCCCTCCCTCTGTGTCAGTTTGCTGCGCAGCGCGCACCGCACCATCCCCCCTCCTCACGTTCTAATGTAATGCAGGGCTGTCTTACGATTCCCCTTCCTCCCCCTCCTGCCGCTCTGCAACGATGTCCCACCTCCTCCTTGTTATGGCAAGCAGCCACATAGCGATGTCCCACCTCCTCTGGTACAGTGATCCAATGATAGGAATCACTGTGCCGTGTGTCATAGGAGGCGGGACATCATCATCACAGCAGGACATCAGCATCATGAGGTGAGTGAAGTATTTCATTGAATACACCGCTAGTTTACTGTTTTTCTTTGAAATAAATATTCAAAAACATTATTGGTATCTATTTTTATTTTTGAAATTTACCGGTAGCTGCTGCATTTCCCACCCTAGGCTTATACTCGAGTCAATAACTTTTCCAGTTTTTTGTTGTAAAATTAGGTGCCTCGGCTTATATTCGGGTCGGCCTATACTCGAGTATATACGGTAAACAAAATTTAAGTCTAGGAAAGAGAATATTAATATAGTTTAAACTTAAACTGCTAGACCTTGATTTTCTTTGATACAAGAAAAGAGGAAAGGAAAAACACCGCCAGGCTTTCCAGATTTCGATTCTATGACTTATATCTATAAAGTATTTCTTGTGAAGTCTGTTTCCTGACTTGACCTAAAGAGCTGACATCAGTCTTGAAAATCTAACTCTTTCTTTTTGCTTTCCAAATTTTCCTGCCCTTAAATTATGTTTTAGAATTATCACATTACTTTTTTAAGGTCATCTCTATGATTCTCCACAATAATAAAAGGAGCATGAGCAGAGACACTGTGTTGTGTTTTTTTGTTCCAGGAAATCAGTTTTCAACCTTTATAAACTTATGATGTTGTTCATCTAATCATTGGAGATAAGATGGCTTTATTAATAGATAATATCTTGTACTGTCTTCATCTAGTTCACCAACAGCAGCAGTTTCTAAGCAGTTTCTATACAAGGAGGTCTTGGTTACAATGCAGTTATTATTCACCAGTATTCTTTTTGTTATATTATCACATAAAGTTGCTCTTGAATGACTCTATTCAAGTTCATTAGCATGTTTACCATACAAATATCTTAAAATATTTCATACAAAAGAGAAGACCTTTTCCACGTGTTATCTGACTCTAGAATATTGTATTTAAGGAAATTCCATTAATACCAGTACTATGAGTTTTTCACAATATTGCACAATAATTTTGCTTGCCCAACAATTTTAAATCAGGTTTATTGTTCTTGTATATACAAGTGTACTATGGACATGTTGGTTATTATCTTATTATGTGTGAATAGGCTGTATTATTTCAGTCATATTATACTTTTATTGTTCATCACATAGAATTAATTAAGAATAAGGGTAGAGTCAAAGTAAAATAAATAAAACTATAAATGATTTCAGAGTTGTGTCTCTGCAAAAATACAATAGAAGTAGATTTTCCCACTGTAATAACAACTCCGCTCATTGAAATTGCATTAAATCCTACAATTTTATTAAAAATGGTTGCTTATTATTTTAGACATTATTTTATTTCTCTTCCCTGCTATTAGTACTTTATTTGCCAGTTGTTAGATAGTCCTTTAATACAATAAAACTACTTATCTGAATTGTATAAAATATTTCTGTATACCTATTTTTTAAAAAATAAAATAAGTTTTAATTTTCTATTTATATTCCTTAATACACACAGACCTGATGTGTCTGCTCTTAGCATAGCTTCTTGTTGGCTCTCCACATATCCTTGTCTGCATGTAGATATCCAAACAAAACTCGGTTTTTCAATTATGACCAGAGAGTAAGGTATTTGATCGGAAATAGTTTCATAGAAAGGGAAGGGGTGGCAAAAGGAAAAATCTAAAACAACATTCAGAAGAATTCTAGGGAGGACTAGGGTTAGATTGGAACTGATGACTCCTGGAAACAGAAATGATTTTGTATTAGTTGCTGAACATGGATGGTTATGTTCACTGGCATTAAAAAGGCAGCTATTGATCGTAAAATGCATTAGGCAGTGTTTGCACCATTGAAAGCCCATTAGTTTATGAATCGTTTGCAGTCCACAAAGCATTTGAGACGGTGATCTAGGGAGAAGAAAATTTCAATGCAACTTTAAGTCTGCTTGTTGCAGAAGGCCTTCAGTGGGGTGGAAATGTGGTGGAAGAAATAAGGTTTCACTTATCCAAGTATTGCCAGCTAGACTGAGATCAGCTGCCAATTCATCTGATGAACTAAAGAAGAAGGAAGCCTTACCTCTCAGGTAATCCTTGAGTTACAACCATAAATGTGGTTGTGTTGCTGAGCACCTGGAATGCAATGGGGTGGGGGAGGGGACAAAAGTCAGAACACTGGATCCACTTTGAACAGTTACTAAACAACCAGTCATAAATCGAGAACTACCTATACTGTAACATCTGTAAGAGTTTTTGTCTGCCCAGTGCAGGAAGCATCATACAAATGGCTGTGCAGTTTTTTCTTAAAAGCCTTCATTGAAGCAGTGTCCTCAGCTTTGGGAGGAAAGCTGATTAATAGCTCTCATAATCAGGAAATTCCTCCTCCTTCGTTCAACTTTGGATATCTTGGTGAAAAGGCTTATACCTGCTATTTCTTGTCTTACCCTCAGGTACTAGAGAAAATACATCTATTCCATATTCCTTGAAATATCCCTTCATTTGTTGCAAAATGATTATAATGTCTCACCTATTCTTAAAACACTGCCTTATTAGGAAGGAAGGGAGAATCTGTTCAGATGGTGACAAAGTTGTTATAAACTTTGAATCGTTCTTGCATAGCTAAACTGAAAATAAAATTACTTCCACTGTGTATTTTAGCAATAATTTCAATTAAAAAGAAGTAAAAGGGGAAATTTCTCCTATCTTTTTCAATCCAATCCTTATACCTTTAAATAAATCCCATGTCAATAGAATCAATCTATCTATCTATCTATCTATCTATCTATCTATCTATCTATCTATCTATCTATCTATCTATCTATATCTATATCTATATCTATATCTATATCTATATCTATATCTATATCTATATCTATATCTATATCTATCTATCTATCATCTATCTATCTATCTATATCTATATCTATATCTATCTATCTATCTATCTATCTATATATATATATATTCAAATAATTATACACACACACACACACACACTTAAAACTCTCATTTCATACTTTGTAACCTTCAATTTGATGAAATCATGCACCATAGAGCAACTATTTTTGAAACAATGTACCTCAAATGGGCTAACTTAAAGAATGTGTCCAAGATCCAGGACACATGATTCCTGCAGGATTGAAATTTGGCAAAGGTGTAGTTGTAGCTATTTTATTGATGGTGGCAAGAACTAGGAGGTGAGTAACCACTGGTTGCTTTGGAACCAAGACTGAAATTTGAAATCTATTAACAGTGGTGGCTGATGAGGAGGAACTCAGATGCCTGCTAGCAAGATAGGGCTGGCTGGAAGATGCCAGCAGGCAACTAGTGAGCCCTGTTCCTCTCTGGCCCTTGGGACATGCCAAAATGGGAGTATGGGGCAGTTTTCCTCATTCACTGCATCACCATTTGTTCTCTCTAGCCACAACACAGTGGCAGAAATTTCCAAGAGTCATTTAACGAAGAAGTGGAGGGAGAAGGAGGATGAAGTGGAGGTGCCAACAGTGCTCTGAAGATCATGAGGGGAGGGAAATGGCACAAGCCCATAACATATGTGAAAAAAGGAAGAAAATAAAGTGACTGGGATACCTGCCAGTGAGGGGAGTGGCTAGTTGGAGGGAAATTTTGATCTGTACTATTTCTTTCACAAATAAACCCACAATGAATTTGGGTGTAGGTTATTAATAGCAGTAGGAGTAATTTTAGGCAAAAGGGAGCTTGGGAAAGTAAATGTACTTTCTGTATACATTTTTTAAAAAAAACAGATTGTATGCATGCGCATACACACACATGTGGGTACAATTATGTTTCAAAACTAAAAACTCCTTCATTAGTGAATGAATCCCCAATCCCAAACCAAAGTAGGCGTATTTTGACAGATTTAGGAAATGTCCAGATCAAAGCAGAACATTTCTGAAGCATTCCAAGTCTAATTTTGGCTCTTTATTGGTGGATTCAGAATTTGGAAGGACACCAAGATACAAATGCTGTCTGCAAAAGTGTATATTCCCCTTTTCCCAGCAGTTCCACACCTCTTATACTTCAGAGTAAGGCAATCGTCAGGGACAGAACTGTATTTTCATGATATTTAAAAGGTATACATTTAAAAAAATTGCAAATGGCTACAAAGATGAGGGCAGATTTAAGATGAGAAAATTAAAAACTGAAAGAAATTGAAAGGCTCATGTCCTCTTTTCCTTCCTAGTACTGTAAAATGGAAATGGGTTTTTATATTATATAGGACTGCAAAAATATTCATTGTCCTGGTTCTGGATTTTTTAGGATTGTAGTATGTATATTCTGGAAGGGAGTTACATCAACTGTAAAATATGTGATGTGTGATTTGCATACCATTCCTCTGCTAACAGTTTATAACAGCTATGCCTTGTGTTCTGTTTTGTGGTTTCAGGAGCAGAAGGCACAGTGTTCCCCAAATCTATAGAAACTCCTAATGTCAGGGCAGACCCCTTCAAGGAACTAAGGTAAACTCTGACATTTAGTTCTAATGTAAATGCAAAGGTACCTTGCTTGAATTGTGCATTCTGGCTGGTGATATTTCAAATCTTGAAGTAATTAAGAAACATGCAGTTGCATAGATGTCACTGAATAGCAGAAAACAGTTATACTTCAAGTAAATCTCAAATTTTTAAAGAGCATTGGTTCATGGAATTAAAACTCTTATATTTGTGACTGGAATTTTCTTTGGGTGGGGAAGCTAAAAAGGTCCCTTTGGTCAGTAATGATTGAGTATGGCCTCCGGGTATCACAGAATGTCAGCAAGGAGAAAAGTGGTACAGTGGTCAAATTACTTTCTATACAGATAAAATAACTTGGAAGTGGTATTCATCCGTGACAGCTGTCACTAACCTGATTTATGTGTTACTGGAAAAACAGATTCTGTATAAAAGAAGAATAGGCAGGACACAATCCACAAGCCATTGCATTTCTTTTTATCCAATTTTGCTTGCTTTCAAACTCTCAATGCAGCAGCTATTATGACAGCATGATTTTTTCCCCTTTTTGGGTTTTTCCCACTTTTCAAGGTACATAATGAAGTGGCTCTCAGCTATGATAAAGATTCCTGCTGAAGGCCCTGGCAATCATCTACCCAGCACTTTGTATAGCAAACAGTGCTTTGAAATACAGAAGCTGAATTTATTCCCAGCAGCTGAAGCAGCTGAGTTCCAACTATAGTAAATGACTGATCTGAATTAATTCATGCCAGTCATTTGTCTCATCTTCCTTCCCCAAGCAGTATTTTTTTTAAAAAATAGGATGAATGTCTCTGAATGAAATAGATGAATAAAAGGTCATAAAAAGCAAGCATTGTTGATATAGGCACACAATAATATTAAAGTGGTAGCTAGATGGTGGCCTAGTGATGAAGACCTCGCATCCCACTCGGATGGTTGGGAGTTCAATCCTAGGTAGTGGCAAATGTTTCTTTCTCCTAGGGTGCAAAGAAAAATTATTTCTTGCAAATCTCTTGTGTGATGTCAGGAAGGGCATCTGGCCAGTAAACGCTCAGCTCCATCCAGTTCATCGAACACTACTCCAAATTAAGGGATTATGGGGTCATAAAAGGGGAGTTTTAACTAGACCAGTGCTTCTCAACCATAGCAACTTGAAGATGTGTGGATTTCAACTCCCAAATCCACAGGTCTTCAAGTTGCCAAAGTTGAGAAAGACTGAGCTAGACTAAACAGTGTCCATAATGCACAGATATTCATTATTAGATCACTCCTTATATGGAGATGTTTCATTAAACAAAGAAATTTACAGTATGACCTGGTGATATGGAAACCCTCTCCATCAGTCTTCTCCAACCTGATGCCTCCAACATACCATATATTGTGCCAGTTTCTGGAAACCCAGCTAGAGATGAACCATACAATACATTTATAACTTCTTTACAAGGAATTGTGAATTACCTAAAGGCTGGCCATTTTCAGGCTTGATATAAACTTCTCAGACCAATGGCATTATGTGCTTTTCTTCAGAAAAAATCATGTGTGCACCATCATGTTTCACTGAACACTAATTCTCTCTTTGCCTTGTACTCTTGTACCTTCACTGGATCAATGCTTGAAACTCTTGTAATTCTTTGATTTGTATTGTTTGAGTCCTGAAATGCACATATATCGATATTTTCGGTTTCTTTCATCTTCTCCATCTTTGTTGCTTTTATTGATGCCTTGTGAATCATGCAGAAGAATGAGTTCCAGGTGATTACCTCGCCATCACTCTCCACAGAAATTCTATAATCCCTGGATCATTGTTTTTTTAAAAAATTCCAGACACGTTACTGTTCTTTCTTGGGAAGACTGGCCTCTTAGCTATCATCAGAGATGCTGAAGGCAGCGGGAGAATTAAAATAAATGTGAAGTATTATTTGTAATAAACATTTAGAGTGAGTGTCATGGCTGTCATTTAACATAAAGAAAAAATAGCAGGTTTTCTGCAGCTACCAAGTTTTTTTGACAAGAATAACCATTGTCCTAGCTTAGTTTATGCATTTCTTACTCCAACAAAATTGCTGCACAGCATATGTTCATTGCTAGGCTATGGGGGGGGGGGGGGGAGAATAAAAAGATTGTGGCTAATTTGTCCCAGTCAAGAAAGGAATTGGAATAAAGGGATCACAAAGATTTCTAGCACCATCCCATCAACATAATGGTTGCCAGTATATACTGAAAGGCAGCATGTGTGCAACGAAGCACACATTCCAATGAAGTTATTCACTCCAATGAAGCTGGTGCCATCATAATGGCTATATATTATCTCCAATATCAACGGCAGTATGCCTCTCAATAGCAGCTGCTATGGAATATGAGGAGACGAATAATATGGAGATATTTGTGCTTACCATCTGTTAGTGCAAGTATGTATAGATTCAGTTCAACAACTTCTGAGATCTGTGCTGAATTAAAGAAGAAACTTAGAGATGGAAAGTTATTCACCGAGCCCCCTTTATACATTGATTGTATCTAGTATGGTTACATGCTTATTATTCAGTTCCCATTATTAGCCCTTTTAAAAAATACAGTCATATTATTTGACGTATATGAGCTAATCAGATTATTAAAAAAAAAGAAAGAAAACCAAAATCTTTTTAGTTCCTTTGTTATTATACCAGGAGCTGCTAATTTATATACTACCGGTAGTCCTTGACTTACAACCACAACTGAGCCCAAAATTTCAATTGCTAAGCAAAGCAGTTGAATTTTGTTACATTTTACAACCTTTTTTTGCCACAGTTGTTAAGCGAATTACTGCATTTGTTAAGTGAATCTGTCTTCCCCCATTGACTTTGCTTGTCGGAAGTTGGCTGGGAAGGTTACAAATAGTAACTACGTAATCCCGGGACAGTGCAACTGTCATAGGGGTGATGGGCAACTTAGAATTAATTACCAATGTAAATAAATAAATAAATACATTCCAGTTGTCAAGCACCTGAATGTTGATCATGTGACTGTCAGGATGCTACAACAGTTGTAAGTGTAAAAAACATCATTTTTTTTCATAACTGTTGTACCTTCAAATGATCACTAAACAAATGGTGAAGAATTATCTCTACTTGGCGTACATTCCCAACTATTTTTTTAAAAAAAAAAACCTCTTCCTTAGCCCTAAGTACTATATTTTCAGTGCTTTCTGTTCAGTCACATAAGTCAGGGCAATAGTTATTATATTTCAAGATGACATGAATAAGTGGGGTCTTTTTTCATGGCTATTCGAAAAGATCAGAAATTTGTTTCACAACTGCTGTGAACAGTAAAAGAATGCATGCTGAAGGCTGACAGTGAATGCATCTAAAGTGCATCCTGCTTCTTAGCAGGAGAGAGAAGCATAAGATAAAGGCAAGAAGAACAAAAATCATTTGATCCTAAGAGAGCTTTAAGCTAATAATTTCAGGTAGAAGGGCCACTGGCAAAGCTGAGATTTATTCACGAATAAAACCTATCGCTAGAAAGGAAATGGCTACAGCAGTTTTAAATCTATACAGCTAAAAGGGGATTATTAAAAAGACATCTCTTCTTTAACGAAGGATTGTCACCTACAATAAATGTTGCAAACCATCTCTGGCCTTTCTGCACTTTGTGACATTAGATTGTGGGTTTTATGAGATACTTTTTTTAAAATAGGCTTATCGATGATAGATGTTAAAGGCTCTAATATAACTTTGCTGTGCTGGTGATTAATACTGTGTGTGTGTGTGTTCGTAGATTTTCACAGGTGTAGGTATGCTGGTCCTGTTGTATTCGGGTCTTTTCCCGTGTAAGATTTATATTGTTTTGGCAACGTTTCGGCAATGTCTCACTCACCATCTTCAGGCTGGTGTTTTCCGAAAATATCAGCCTGAAGATGCGAGTGAGACCTCGCCAAAGCATTGCCAAGACAATATCAATCTTACACACCCGAATACAAGAAGACCAGCATGTGTGTGTGTGTTTGTGTGTGTGTGTGCATATATGTATATATGTATGTATGTATGTGTATGTATGTGTGCATGTATGTATGTATGTATGCATGTATGTATTGTGTCACAACCCCTGGTATGCCCAAATATGGGAGGAAGCATAATGCTTCCTTTCTCTGTCTATCGGCTCATCACAAGAGACCATCCAGACAGAAAGCCATTATTTTTACTGTTGCCTTTGTTACATTTGTGTTGATAAATAAATTTATTGTGTTGATAAATTTATTTATCAACACATATATATATGTATATATGCATATATGTATATATGTGTATACTCACACACACACACACACACACACACATACATGCATACATACATACTTTCTGGGCAACAATGCTACGAACATGTTTTTAGTCAAGTAAGTAAATGAATGCATTCTCTCCTGTCAGAGAGCCCAAAGCAAGTTAATATAACAAACCTTCTATTCCTGTCACAGTAACTGTTTGAAAAGTCTCTTTGGAATGTCTTTGCATCAGCCATGTAACTACTTGGTAAAAGTAGAGATTCAAGTCAAAGCTTAATAAGCTTTCATGAAATTAAGTGTCCTGCCAATTACCTCTTTACCACAACTGCAACATTTTATGCTCTTCTATGCTTCTATGATATTCAGAGAAAGACAAATAGGGAGAAGGGTGGTCCTTGAACTCTCACTTTTTCCATTTACATTTATCAAAATGTGGTTTCCTATACAAGTAGTTTTCAACATATGACCACAATTGAGCCCAAAATGTCTGTTGCTAAGTGAGGCAGTTATTAAGTGCATTTTGCTCTGTTTTATTATTTTTCCTGCCACCGTTGTTAAATGAATCACTGTAGTTGATAAGTTAGTAACTTATCAACTACATGGTTGTTAAGTGAATCTGGCTTCCCCATTGACTTTGCTTAGCAGAAGTTCACAAACGGTGATCACATGACCCCGGGACACTGCAACCGTCATAAATATGAGTCAGTTGCCAAGTATCTGATTTTGATCACATAACCACAGGGATGCTGTAAGTGTGAAAAACAATCATAAATCCCTTTTTTCAGTGCCATTGCAACTTTGAACAATCAAAATGGAAAGACCATTGGTTGCCATTGTGACACTATAGGTTTTATCCTGATTTTTGTTTTGCATTCTGTTTAGCTAACCTTATATCTTTTCTTAGCGATAGAAGCAGTCCAACTGGTTAACTGGTCTACCTCTGAAAGTGTTATGTTCTTATGAGTTATAATTTTATCTTTAAGAATTAGAGCTATTTGTGTTCACATAATATCTAGATCAGAGATGGGTTCCTACCGGTTTGGGCCGGTTTGACTGAACTGGTAGTGGTTTGGCGGCCTGGGTTGCTGGAACCGGCAGCAACCCAGGCCTGCCACGCCCCCAAACTGGTTGTCTGGGCGGTGCTGTAGGCGCCGCCATCTTGGTTTTGGCTTCTGCGCATGCACAGAGCAATTTACTACCACGAGCGAACCGGCAGTAATGTCTGCCAGAACCCACCCGATCTAGATATATAAATACTGGTGGTGGGGGTGAGAGAAGGGAGAGACATTTCAAACTATTTTAACTGTCCTCTACAAACTTTGTCCAGGAAAAAGGAGCTAGTAAATGCAGGCCATTAAAATAAAATAAGAACCAGTTCATATACCATAGCAGGCAGGTTCAGACTAGTAAAAATATTTAATACTTAATTACAAGACTCATCTTTCCCTCAAGTGCACATGACCTTCTGGAGATGAAATTTTACAAGGACATCTGTGGGGAAAATAAGTGGGAAAGGTTCTCAGTTATTCATTGAGAACTCAGCATGCCAACGGCATTGCTGCTGATTAAGAGGAAATTGTGGCATTTGTACGTGAGGAACTCTTGTCACTTATAGACTACTCTCTACTGCAAGCTCCAACACTCTTAAGGATGTGGGTACAAGTTCTGTAGCAAGAATATTAGAATGTAAGTGAAACTTATGTGGCACAAAGATTTCACTTCCTTTAGGATGGACTCTTTTCTCTCTCCTTCTTTTCCTACTCTTTAACTCACAACTTATTGTAATTGTCTTGTCTTTAATGTATATTTTAGGTATTTTATGTATGTGTACACATGTTAAAACTATAATAAAGGTTTACGTTTTACGTTTACGTTTATTAGGACTTGTATGCCGCCCACTCTCGAGAGACTCAGGGTGGCTTACAGATAAATTAGGGAGGGGGAACATATGAAAATTAAAAAATACAGACATTAAAATCGCACAACATTCATAAGATAAAATGGGGCTGGATAAATCAACAGCCCCAGGTCTGCTGGAAGAGCCAGGTCTTAATCGCTTTGCGGAAGGCCGGGAAAGTAATAAGGGTCCAGATCTCCACGGGGAGATCGTTCCATAGGGCCGGAGCAGCTACAGAGAAGGGCCTCCCCTGGGGAGTCACCAGCCGACATTGGCCGGCAGATGAAATCCGGAGGAGGCCTAGTCTGTGAGATCTTATGGGTCTCTGGGAGGTAAATGGCAGGAATGCATTCATTTACCTCCCTCCCTCTATGATAAACAGTGGTCAGATACAGGAAATTATATATTTCCTGTATCTTGAGGAGCCGATGTGGCACAGTGGTTAGGGTGCAGTACTGCAGGCCACTTCAGCTGACTGTTATCTGCAGTTCAGTGGTTCTAACCTCACCGGCTCAAGGTTGACTCAGCCTTCCATCCTTCCGAGGTGGGTGAAATGAGGACCCAGACTGTGGGGGCGATATGCTGACTGTAAACTGCTTAGAGAGGGCTGAAAGCCCTATGAAGCGGTATATAAGTCTAACTGCTATTGCTATATGTGTGTGTGTCTCTGTGTGTGTGTTATATATATATATATATATATATATATATATATATATATATATATATATATATATATATATATATATATATATATATATATATATATATATATATATATATATATATATATATCAGCCTGTTAATATGATGCCCTAATTATTTAGGAATACAAGAATAATTTGATTATTTCTGTAAAATATTAAAAATATTACAGAAATAATGGCATTCTGGCGTTCAGAGCAGAGGTGAAATGCTACTGGTTCGGGCCATTCGCTCGAACCGGTAGTGAAAAAAAAGTTTTAAAAAGTTCTGATGATGGCCTGGCACAGCTGATCATCGGAATTTTTTTTTACTTTGTTTAGCATTTTACTACCAGTTCAGTAGTAAAAAAAAATCCTGCTTTCTAGCTAATCTGAATTGCATGGCACAGCTGTTCCCACCCCTTCGCTGTTCTACTTACCTTTGCAGACTTAGCGCCTGTGGTGCGCATACATGCATGGGCACTCAAAGTGAACCAGAAGCAGACTTTAGAGCATTTCACCCCTGCTTCAGAGGCTACAGCTGATATAAAATAGGATGGCCTAGGCAGTGATAAATATGTCCCAATACATTCAGGTTCTGTTTCTTTAGGAGCTGCAATGATTGCTGGCTTCCAGATGTGATTCAGAGTACTTGTTGTCACTTCAGGTTCTGGATCAGGTTATCCCTGAGAACACTTTTCCTGTATTCATCTGCTCACCAGTCAGATTGAATAGGGTTAACTTTTCCCAGGTCTCATTCTTATGAGAGAATGTCCGTATAAATTAGTAGTGGATGCAGTTGATACTAGAATAATCAGGTATTCTACATGTTCCTGTTAATTGATACTCCCTAACTAAGTACCCCCTAACTAAGATTTTCAAACTATTTTCAAAAGTATTTATTTGTTTGTTTGTTTGTTTGTTTGTTTGTTTATGTGTCTCCCATCTTTATTATTTTTACTTTTTTTTTTTTACAATTTTTACAAATGTTTCAATGCCACGAATACCTAATACTCCTTTCTCCTCATGTTTTCCCCACAATAAAACAACCTTGTGAGTTGGGCTGAGAGAGAGTGACTGGCCAAACTGTTCACCCAGTTGGCTTTCATGGCTAAGACAGGATTTCCAACATTTTAGCCTGGTGCCTTAACCAGTAGACCAAGATGGCTCTGAAAGGTACAGAGCAGTTTATAACAGAAACATAGAACCTTCAAGTTGAAAAGTGCCATTTAAGTCATTCTGTTGAGATCTCTAGATACAATTAAGATGAATGTAATCAGAGGTGTTACGCTAGATTTAATCAAGGTGAAGTGCAAGATCTGTTTTCTTAGATAAAATTATACCTTATGAACTACTGAACTGATAAATGGCATTGCTAGCTACTCCATTAATATGAGATTCAATCTCAGTATATGAGATTTTCTTAATCAAGACGATAATGCTTAAAGCATTTTAGAAAGATCATATATCTTCATATGCTTCTGGAATTCAACATTAGAAGGGCCTGAAGCTTTAACTTCAAAATAGATTTGAAGTTCATCAACATTATTTTTTTAATTCACTGCCATCTCTTCTGTGTTTAGAAATCAAGTTTTGTCTGCCATGAAATAAGGAAAACAATTTGTTTGCCATTTATCCTTTTCTTTTTTGCAGTGAAATATTTATGCATTGTTAGCTGATAAACAGTGTGCAATAAATGTGTTTTTGTATTACAGTACTGTGTAGTACTTTAACAAAATCTAAATTTCCAATCACTATTATTATAATCACACTTTCCTCTGAAGTATAGCAAGTTGCTGCAGTTAATAATGTTTCTAACAAAGCTGTAAAATAAATTATTACTCTTGTTCACATAAAACATAAACAGCCTACATTATTTATGTATAGCTAGCTATGTCACAGTTCAGAATGTTATCAGCTAATATCAAGTAAAGATGATAAGATTGCATAATCTAATTTCTCTTCAGATCATGTAAATCTAGAATAGAATTATATGATAACATTCTATTAAATCATCCTAAAATCATCCAATCACAATACATCTTTAAAACATATTCTAGATAAAGCTTTTAAATCACCTCTCATATTCTCCATGTGTTGTTTATATAAAATTTCATATTAACAAACTAATATATCTATATGTATTGTTATAATTATTAATCATTATTTAACTATAGCTATTGTCTCTTCATTTTATACATACTACTAGTAAACTAAATTTAGCTTAGTTTTTATTATACATTTTCATTGCATCAACCTGTATTTTTCCAGTAATAGTGTAATCTTATATCTCTTGACATTCGTAGTATTAATATTCTAGTTACTTTCTTAATAAATCTTGTGTGAACCTCTCTTCGCATCATATTGTTCCTTTCGTATCTCATAAAAGCTCGAAACCCAGCATCTGCTCTTTCCATCAGCTTATCTTTGGTTATCACTGGTGCTTCTGTCAAGATTTCTCTCCATCAATTTTTCTCTCTTTTCTTCTTCTGTGCTTTGAAGTCTGGGGTAGAGTTCCAACCCATCTATCTCCCTTTTCTATATTCCGCTCTTGCCATTACCAACCACGCTCACTTTGTTGTCAGTATCCACAGATTTCTTATCTCTTTGCTCATTTTTTCCTTCCATTTTTTGAACTCTGTCCTCCATATTCTTCATTTGATAAACTTCCTCAGTTTTTCCATCAAATTTTTCTGTTTTGTATTCCATATTGTCCAATCTCTTTTCAATTCTCTCTGTCACAACTAATAGATTTTGAATTTCAAACATAATAATTTGCAATGTTACAGTTTCTTTTTCCTGCTGTGCCATTGTTCCAATTTTGCAGGCACTGCCACTATAGGATTCAAGGCTAGTTCAATAAACTTCAAACAGGTTCATTTATTATCTTTCAAGTCAAAATGTTGTCTTCCTCCCAATAGCTAGTGATAGAACTCCCAAAAAGCACCTGTATAAACAACTTGTAATCTTCCTATTATCACTTTCAATAAACAAACTGGAAGAACCTTGACTCTCAAGTGATCAAAGAGAAAGAAGAAAAAACAATGTATCCAGCCTCTAAGTGGCAGTGTAACTGCTTTTCCTCCTGTTGTTACAACCCTCTTTATAATCCTTCTTATTATCTTCTTTATATTCCAAGCTTAAGAAAGAAAAAAACTCTTAAATGGGGATCAAAAACAATCCAATCAAGCATTATAAAAAAGAAGGAAAATTTTAATCCATGGGTGTAAGCAAAAGTGAAAAAAGAAGAAGAAAAAATTAATCCATTCAGTTTAAAAAATCCATTCAGTTTGCAAAAATTCCATCCATAAAAAAAATTAGAAACAGGATAACACACTGTTTAATGTAGATTATTTCGCTGCTTACAGTCTTCTATCTTCAATTTTAATTCAACTAATTTTTTAGGGAGGCGGGGTAGTCTCTTTTTCTAATAATAAAATTTCCTCATCAATTCGACACACTTTCTCTTTTTGCTTTCTTCCTGTTCCGGAGCTGTCCCTACTTCAGCAGCTTCATTAGCTGTGTTTCTATCACCGGAAAAAAAGCTATTCCTGGATCTTTCAGGGACTTTGTGGTGTCCCTGAGATCAGCAGGAGGTGCCCTTCTCAATCACTGTCTCTGCAGGACAGTTTAGGTTCTGAATGGACCATCCAGCAGCAGAAATATCAACTGCAATCTCAGAGCACCAAGATTGCACATCGTGTCATTACGACGTCAGCCCCCCTTTTTTTCTTTAATTAATAGCTACTAGTTATGCTGTTTTCTGTTTGCCCCATTATTCTTATGAGCCACCCACCTTTTCTTAAGTACAGCTATAGATGACACTGACTTCAATTCATTCCACATTCATAAACTCACCCTGACCCAAATTTTGAAACGTATCTCCAGTACTATTTTATCCTTTTAAGTCATAATGTTGAGAAGAATCTTCAAAATAATTTCACTATTTTACTCCATCAGTGCTTGAAATCCTCTATTACAACAGTCTAGGAATCTTTGTACACATGCACTCTAGATAGATAGAGAGATGAGAGGGAGGGAGAGAGAGAAATTTTGATTTAGTACTATTTTCTATCCTATTCTCTTATGTCATAACCTATAACCATGATATAGATAGATATTTATATATTTAAATTATATATTACTGTCATCTAAATACTCTGGGAAAGTATCCAAAGAATTTAGATAATAACACATTTAGCAAGCATAAAATGTAACTTACTATAATATATAGCTACTTTGCATTGCACTATGACCTTTGTAACTTAGTAGTCAAATAACTGTAGGTTCCTTTATGCGGCATTTGCAAAAAATTAAATTATTTGGCTGATAATCCACTGTTGTTATGACAACAAATATCCAGCTCTAAACATTCCATCTGTTGACTGCAGCAGCAATCAATAGCTATTTCATAACAGGGTGAAAACCTACAAGAACTTAGTGTTATGTTGAAATATGGTGGGGTTTTTCACCATTTCCAAGTACGATGTTTTGTAAACTTAACAGTGTGAAATCCAAATCTTATAACTGTGTCTACAAACTCTTTTATCTCTGTTAAAATACTCTTGGTATGAATTGTAGCTGTTTAAACCATCCCACAGCTTAAAGGGATTTTATCTTTTAATAGCACGTTGTGTTTTTTGTATGTGTAAGCCCATGCAGATTTAAACATATGGCCATTGGCCTAACTAGGTTTCTGTTAAAAGAGAGCAATGTATTTCAGTAGAAGAAAATATCTGTAGCTCAGAGTTGAACTGTGGAGTCCTTGATGCTCTCTGAGCTTGGTTACCGTACTTGCTTGTACACATTTCGTTACCAGACTATGTAATATCACTGTTGCTATTGAATGTAGGATTTATTCCCTGTTTATATACATTTACTCCCTGTTTATATATATATTGCTCCGTCAGTGTCTCTATTATTTATCAGGGCCACTCTTTTTTTGTCAAAGCTGTCTAACTTCAAAGAGGATTGCAGATTTTTACCTGCAGAGTAGACAGGGAAGTTAGAAAGGATTGATTTTACAATATAACTCAGATTTAAAATCAATATCCATGAAATTATGGCACAGCACTTTTTTTAAAAAAATATCCTTTTTAAAGTTCCTCTTCGATGTTCAGTGTCAGATATGATTGAAATGTTCTTTTCGATTCTCTTGTCAATAATGGGAGAAGGACACTAAATATGAACTTTGTTCTGTGTATTAGTGTGTCTGCGCTAGAGTTCAGTTTTATTAAATTCTCAAATTTAATAAATTTGTAAATTCCTTCAGGTGAAAAACAATCTACATGGGATGATAAAAAGATTAATATTGAGCAAGAAGATCAACTCCAATCAAACTTAGGACATTAACTGCAAATAATAATCATGAAAATAAAAGATACCATTGGTATCATGCTTCATACTAACTTTGACTGTAAGTTTTGGTTCTGCACACAGTTGTTTAGAAAGTGACATTACTCAGCAGAATACTGTCAGATGCTATTTATTTAGATTAATCTTTTAATTGCAGGCAAGAATGAAACCATATTTATACCCTGAAGATTTGCCTACTATAGAATGAAGAAATCAAACTTATACAGTATCTTACCAAAGATAGATAGATAGAATAGAATAGAATAACAGAGATAGAAGGTCTTCTAGTTCAACCCCCTGCTTAGACAGGAAACCCTACACCATTTCAGACAAATTGAATAGCAGACTTTACCTTGCAACAATTTCATGAACAAGTTAAAGGAATTTAAAGGAATTTAAAGGACTTTCAGAATGTTGGTGCTTTTATTTGCTTTCCATTTTAATACAGTACTGATTTAATTATATATTTTTACATGACATGGGGTTCCTTTTTTGTTGGCGTTGTTTGATGTTATAAACCATCTAAAATCCTTAGATTTATATTCTAAGCATTTTATTCCCATCTTCCTGAGTCAATGAGACTATTTCACTATTCTGTTGATATTCTTGGAAGGCATGTTTCCATGTCTGACCTCTCTAGCCTGCCAAGCTTTCCAAGAATATCAAAACAAAAGTCATCCCACAAATTAAACAAATAAAATCCAAGAGAGGTACTCACAGTCTGAAAGTTCTTTAAAATAACTTGTCTGTGAAATTTCAGCACAGTGAGGTCTGGAGATGCTTCTGAAAGGAAGGTATGCCAGTGACCTAATTGTTCTCTCTAGACCAGGAGTTGGTGGTTCCTGCCTTGCCAGGTTCTTTCCCTAGAGTTGGCATATTCAAAAGTTAATTTCTGAATTATTTAATCACATATTTGTTGTCACAGCACCGGTAAGTCCATTTCCAGTGGCTCAGCTGATTTCAGAAATCTCCAATTTAAGAAATTGTACTTTGCATTATTTTTTATTATTATTTTATTTATTTAATTTGTTGAACATGTACTAGATAACAGGTGTCCCCTTTTACGGATCACTTTGGAATGAGGTGAGGTAGACAGTTTAAGGTTGAAGTTATGGGGGTTAGAGGATGTAACAATGGAGTCAGATAAAGAATATCCAAGAAGAAACTTGTGTGCCATAATTATGCATAATTAAATTATGTATATAACCTGGGGATCCATACAGCATATGTCCATTGATTTAAAAAATATTCTCTAACCAAAAGTTAAATGAATATAGTTCTGATTTTGCCACACTAGTCTTATGTAAAAAGTAAAACTAAATAATATAGCATAACACTAGGTATTACTTTAATCTTGTTGGGAACAGAATAGCTGTAATTTTCCTATCAAATCCAAATCTCATTGTCATAAAATTCAATTCACTAGCAGGATGGTGATGATGATTACTTCGCATTGATTTCATAAATCCACAAGGAAGAAAAATTTGAATGCAAATAAAACAAACAAAATATATTAAAAAATTAAACAAACCATAGGGAAAAATCTAGATCTAATACATCAGTAGAATATAACCAATACATAATCAAAATTGTACAGTTTAGTTAATTCTGTTTTAAACAATTAACTAAATCTTGACCATAAGACTGAAACTGTTATCTTTCCTTTATGTCATTATATTTTTAAAAAAACTTTTCAAGCAAATTCAACTTCAAACAAATGTTTTTTCAGAAACACATTATTTTTGGAAAACTCATTGTCCAAAGTTATTCATAGTTAGACCAATTTCAGATCTGGGGAATATAATTTAGCAATATAACAATTGTTTTAAAAGATGGGGGTATGTTCTAGAAAAGATATTTTAATTTCAGAGCAGCTAACCTTAGATTTTAGTAAACATTTGTGTGTGATTGATATAGTTCCAAGAAAAATGTTCTGAACACTATATCAACTGATATTTCCCAGATGTTTAAGTACAAGGACACATATTTAAACCAAAGCCACAGTCGGACTTTTATTAAGAAGATTAGGACAGTTCCCTGGTTTTAGCATATGGAAATGCTGACATTGCAATGCATTCGAAGGGCAGGAAAAACCATCTTGATTGAGTCTGTAAAAGCAGCAGTTGACAGATGCACTTTAGTTGTTGCTCCATCAACCAAAGTAGCTGTTTGAAATACATGTAAAAAAAATATGTCTGTGAGAGGTTTTGCTGGCATGTAAAATAATAAATTGATTTTCATTCCAACCATACAAAGACAGGGTGCCCTTGGATAAATAACTCTTACAGAAACGTATTTCATGCAGTATCACAGGACTGAAGGGTGAAGTAGAAAATGCAGAGACAGAAATTTGATTATCACACTTGCTTGCTGAATGCAATCGACTGCCTTGAAGAGAACCAAACCAAATATTTGCCGCAAATGAAACAAACGCATCTGAGGACAGAAAAAGAAGATGCTTTTTCTCAACACAGTGAGGCATAAACTGGAACGAGCATCTGTCAGAAGCACTAAATCATTTTTTCCCTAATTAAGGCCTCTCATAGGCAATTATCCTAATTTATTTGTTGAACCCAGCTCCTTGACCAATCAAAATTAATAGACCAAAGAAAAACAAGACTTCAATCTTCTCTCTAGAGAAACTCTCCCCTCCATACATGTAGGGGTTTTCTCATCTAAAATGTATACTGGGAATCCTATAAGGGTTGCAAACCTGTAGACAATCAAGTTTCTGCCTGCAAACTGAAGTGATCCATGCCAATGATAGATATTTCACATGAAACTATGAATTATCTACAGCAGGTTTTTTAATACTTTAATACAATGAAATTTTTCATGCCAAAAAAATGGATTGTTTATCTATTTTCACAAGCATCATTTATGAACAAATCAAATCTTTTAATTAATGGGATTATCAGAATAGATTCAGAAATTGCTTCAAGGACTCACTAAAGATAGCAATAATCAGCATGACATAAACAGAAGAATCAGCAATCTTCTATTCTAATTATATGTATCTCTATGTAAACAGTGGAAGGTGAATTCATTGTGTGGTCATTCAGACCCTATGAATGACTGCACAATCACACCTATTTTTATTTATATATTAATGTAATATAAAATTAATTGCCTTTAAAATGTTTTTCAGAAACTGAAAAGAAGGATAATTTGATCAATCAAGGAAACATCTGTTCATGCTTTCAAATAGACAGTACATTCTTACTATGTCAGCAGTTTTTGATAAAGTTTTTCCTGAAGTAATCAGATACAATATTGCATGCAGTCATAAAGGAGAGGGGGCTGTAAGCTGCCTTCAGTACTTGGAAAAGTCAGGCCCATAAAAGAGAATTTGAAATAAAATCTGTTACTCTAGTCCCCTCCTATGAACCTCACAAACATCCACTTGGACTCAAAATTATGAGGACAGAAAACAAAACATAACATTTTACAACAGGGAGGATGAATTTTTATAGAGATGAACTACTGTTTGCACTTAGAAAAACAAAAAGTCAAGTCACACATAGTGCCTAATTGAGTTTAATTTTTTTCCTTTATGGTTTCGTTGTCCTACCTTTAATATAAGATTAATTTTTCTGAATGGATATTAAAGTGGTTATCAAAATTACTGAGCATGACCAAATCTAATACTTTCATGGATGATCTCAGAGGTTAAAGATTATCATTTCTTTATAAAACAAATTATTCAGTCTCTGTATTATTGTTCTATTTTTATTTGTGTTCTTTCCTCTTGATAGTTGATAGTGTCATAATAGTGTCATTGGTTTGCTAATATATCTTATTCTGTTTTATTTATTTTCTAGAAATAACTTTTTGAGTAGCTCCTGACATATAGAGGGACAATCAGGCTCTTACAGATTTAACAATGGAAGTTCACAAACATATTTCATAGCAAAATTATGTTTCTTTAAAAAAAGTATCTTAAATTAAGCAATTATTAATAATTAATAATTAAATCTTTACAAAGCTTTATAAAGTTATGTAAAGCTCACTTGTAATCATGATTGCCTTTTTCTAAGCAAGAGAGATTTTCAACATGTTTAAAGAAGATAATTTTTTTTCTGTATGGCAGGATAACCAACAAAATCAAGATAATAAAGCCTGCTTTGTAAAAAAAAAATGAAAAATACATTTTGGGTCAGCTTGTATTTCTAGAAATAATATTTAGTTGCATATAGTTGCCTAATGTCATATCAGGCAGATTTGATTCAACCTTGTTCATTTCACAAATTAGTTGTTTTGTAACCAGATATAGACAACTGCATTTTTACATTACTGTTGACTGAACACAATCTATAAATTCCAGTAGTAAGAAATAATTACTGGTTCATAATTATCCTGTGAACATAAACTGATGCCTTCAGTAAATGACCTAGATCCAAGGTATATACAGTTTATTGATTAACACCAGCATCCTAAATTGAACTCAAAAACATATTGATAATCAATACAGCACTTGGAACATAGCTGCAATATTGCAAATCTCTTACTTGCTAGGATATGGGCTGTTGCATTTTTGCATCATTCTAAAAAGGGCCACAATGGACTGAACCTGGGCCATAGTTTTGCTGTTTACTGACTCAACTATTGTTGCAAGAAGAGCCATAGATCCAAGATAATCATGGATCTCATTTATAGGGAAAATAGAGACCAGCAACAAAGATTTCTAGATAAATAATAATCCCAACTTCTTGTTACTGGGAATTTTGCTTCTTCCTTTTCATTGCTGTTAAAGGGAAATTAGCTTCATCCTTTTCACTGCATTCAGTCCATTATATCATTCATACATCAGGACAAACATTCACTATAACTCCTGCTTTGTGCAGGATAAACATATCTGTATCTGGGTATAATCTTTATATTGATGATACCTCACAAGTTCCATACACATGTTAAATAGTGTGTGGGAAACAGCCAAACCCAGCACATCCTGTTTTAGATTGCAGCCACACATGCACACACAATTTCTCAGGAGATTACTCTTCAGCTTTGAAGTAAAACTGATAAACATTGAGGCAAGAAAATGTAAACAAAACGAAGACTTGCTTACATAGTTTATGAAAGAGTGTGCAAAATCAGTCCAAGTTTCAGAGATAGGTCAAGGTTGTCATCCAGTTAAAGGATCAGAGGTTCTAAAGTAAAATCCATACACCAGAAACATGTAAATACTGGTGGCCAGACAGTCACAAGATAGTTTCTTATTTCTAGTCAAAAGAGCATCATCCAAGCTATTTTATTTATTTGTTTTAATTAAATTTCCTTATGTAGACTTTCATTGTTCTGCTCTCTTCTCCACTCATTAGGCGCATGGGCTGAGAATGTTATGTTGTTATAATCCTCTGACTTTTCCAGCTGCTCAGGTAATGCCTTTATTTGATCACCTCATGTGATTCTGGACTTTTTGTCTTTTCTGAGGCTGACGTTCCCCAGGCTCAGTTGGAACAGCTTCTTCTGCACCAGATCCAGTGTGAGAATCTGAGTTAACCCTGAGCCTGAGCCATGACAGAAGCATCCAACTGTTCACACAACCTCACCCCCATCTCTATTGTTTGGGAATTCCCACTTAGGAAGGAGTAGAACAAATCTAGCAAAGTGCCCTCAACATCTGACCCTCATAGGCAGTCCAGAAGGATACCATTGTCTATGAACAGTGAACAATCCACCAGGACCAGGTGGGGCCCAATATCATGCATCCAAATTTTGCCATTCCTTGAGATAGGTTAGGTCAGGAAACAACTCCACAATTCTGACTACAACTATGCTTTGTTGATATAGAATATTATAACAGAAACTTGAAAGCCTGATTGAATCTTCCTCTCCCTCATATTGTAGTGATTTAAGGAGGAGTCAGTTGGAGCTGCTTCTATGCTTTTGCTGTTTTTCAAGTTAAAATATTTTTCTATTATGTAACAAATCATGCAAAATTGCATCAACAATAAAACAAACTGAATTTTCTTAAAATGGGACTTTAAAAAAAAGGTTTTAGTTTAGTTCTCAAATATGGTCTAAACAACATGGAAAATAAAAGTTTCAAACCCAAATACTTTGCTGCAGCAGCAGAAGAACTAACGAGAGAATTAAGCAATTTCAATTTAGCAAGATTGCATGATAAGATGCCAAATATCTGTCCAGCTAGTGCTGCAATTGTGTCTTGTGGCTATGCTTATAATGATCTCCTTGCTAAATTACAGCCATTCAAATTGATCTGTTTGTGAAGATACCTGCTATACAGGTTTTTCATTGCATAATGGCAATTACAAGGCAACTTAAGTTTTATCTAATTAAAATGGAGGAATGGAGTAAAAGGATTCCAGAAGCATTGCTGTGAAATTAAAAAAAGAGAAGAAAATCTGTCCATCTGGCAATCTATTTTGTTTGTTATATAACACCTTATCTAACTTACAAATAATGGAAGTTATAATAAAATGTTTCCATTGCAACTTTGAACCAAATAGATCTCAATCGTAGTGGAACTTATTTTATTGAAATGATAAATATTGTCTTATCAGGTGGCAGCATTGAACTGTCTTACCAGACTCAAAAACTAAGCATTTTGAACCTAGTTGCTACTTGGATGGGAGAATTCTTTGAACATGTAGGATAATTGGCAGGTTAAAAAAACCATGAAGAAGGCAGTTGTAAACCACTTCTATATTTCTACCAAAAAAGTACATAAAGATATCAGAAGTGAAATTTCACTTAAAGAAAATTAATTTTTACTATCATGGCAATGCAATGCTTTCCTGAGTAATTTTACATACATTTTGATAAGCCACATTTTCAAATAACACTGAAACCAAGCATATTAATCTAACCAAGGAATTAGTTTGATTAAATCATTTTCCACCCACCCTTACTGAAGCAAAGTATTGTATCAATTAGTTGTTTTTCCTTCTATGACATCAGTCATAGCGATTTAATGAATGACTTAAGTGACCAAATATTCTTGCAGTATTTTATTCAAGTCCAAGTACTTGTGAAGAATGTGTTAACAAAATATAACATAACTTTCATGTGACCAATTGGCTTAAAATGACAAGGGCTACTCCGGGCCCTCATAATAGAACATTTTCCCTACACTGAGTTGTTTTTAATGTCCATGTGATTGGCTCATCACTTTTACACCAAAGCAAATGTCCTTTGAGGGTTAGTTCCAAAGCTAAAGAATTTTTTTTTCAGAATTAACATTAAAAGAAACAAAAGTACTTATCTGGAGTATAACAAAAGAAAAGTATTTGGACTTGAATGAAATCAGAACTGGAAAGTCATTTGATCACTCAAGTAATTCATAAACCAGTATGACTGGTGTTACAGATTTATCCTGGATGATAAATATAATAAGAATAGTTTAGTGGGGATTGGACAACATAAGGGTCTTAAAACTATCCTTGATGATGTTACAGAATTCAGATCTACAATCCTTTTTATACATTATCTTGTCCTGACACGGAAAGTAGTCTTATGTAAGTCAATGAAACTTACCGTATATCCAAGTAAATGGAATTGGATCTCAGTCGTGGCATTTACACTTATATTACATCTTTTTTTTTTTTGTTTATTTATAGGCCGCCCTTTTCCCTGAGGGGACTCAGGGCGGCTTACAATCAAAAAGGAAGGGGAGTGTGGGACAATACGAAAAAAGAAATGTGCACAAAATAAATTAGACAATAAAACTCAACATTCACTCAGCATTCGGGAGGGGCGAAATAAGATTATCCCCAGGCCTGACGGGTTAGCCAGTTCTTGAGGGCTGTGCGGAAGGCCTGGACGGTGGTGAGGGTACGAATCTCCACGGGGAGATTGTTCCATAGTGTCGGAGCCGCAACAGAGAAGGCTCTCCTCTGAGTAGTCGCCAGTCGGCACTGACTGGCGGATGGAATACGGAGGAGGCCAACTCTATGCGATCTGATGGGACGCAGGGAGGTAATTGGCAGAAGGCGGTCTCTCAAATAGCCAGATCCACTACCATGGAGCGCTTTATAGGTGGTGAGTAGGACCTTGAAGTGCACCCGGAGACCAACAGGTAGCCAGTGCAGCTCACGGAGGATCGGTGTTATGTGGGCGAACCGTGGTGCGCCCACGATCACTCGCGCGGCTGCATTCTGGACTAGCTGTAGTCTTCGGATGCTCTTCAAGGGCAGCCCCATGTAGAGCACATTACAGTATTCCAGCCTAGAGATCACAAGGGCTCGAGTGACCGTTGTGAGTGCCTCCCGATTCAGGTAGGGCCGCAACTGGCGCACCAGGCGAACCTGGGCAAATGCCCCCCTGGTCACAGCTGAGAGATGGTGGTCAAAAGTTAGCTGTGAATCCAGGAGGACTCCCAAGTTGCGGGCCCTTTCTGAGGGGTTTAAATTTTGTCCCCCCAGCCTGAGTGATGGTATGGTGGTCAAATTTTTGGGAGGGAAACACAACAGCCACTCGGTCTTGTCTGGGTTGAGTATCAGCTTGTTTGCTCTCATCCAGTCTTTAACGGCTTCCAGTCCCCGGTTCATCACGTCCACCGCTTCATTGAGTTGGCACGGGGCGGACAGATACAACTGTGTATCGTCCGCATATTGGTGATATTTTATCCCGTGCCTTCGGATGATCTCGCCCAGCGGTTTCATGTAAATGTTAAATAGTAGGGGGGATAGGACCGACCCCTGCGGCACCCCATAAGTTAGGGGCCTCAGGGACGATCTCTGCCCCCCCACTAACACCGACTGCGACCTGTCCGAGAGATAGGAGGAGAACCACTGCAAGACAGTGCCGCCCACCCCTATCTCCCGCAGTCGTCGCAGAAGGATACCATGGTCGATGGTATCGAAAGCCGCTGAGAGGTCCAGGAGAACTAGGATGGAAGCATGGCCTCTTTTGCAGAAAGGAACTTATTTATTTCTATTTTACTACAAAATATTTAAGATTTTTTAATAAAATAAAAAGGAGTCAACAGACATTAAATAATCCCCAGTGGATAAAGATGAGAAAAAATGGTATACATTTTAAAATGTTTTTTGGAAACCTGGGAGAATAAAATTGTCTTGTTCCAGGAAGAGGAGACTCTGTAATTAAATTGCTTCTTAGAGTTCCAAAGGGAGGCTGTTTCTCTAAACATCACATTATTTTATGACACAACAAAAAGAACATGATAATAGGATTGGAATAAATTTGAAGTCATCTTGTTCAGTACTGATTCTCATAAACAATGCTTTTTTTCCCCTCAAGGTCATCCAAACAAGTAAGAGTAGGCAAGGAAGACTAGGCCAGAAACAGGTGGAAGGGTAGCTACACTACAACGCTTGGGTATGAACTAAAATATTCTGTAGGAATTTGTCCAAAAGCAAATACTCGTAGCTTTCATTTCTTTCCTTCCTCACATAGTTATATTCCTGTTAAGCCTTCAACAGTACCAGAGCTCACGATGCTTTACAGAGCCAGTGTATGAGAACTAATAACTGGTTCACCCTCATCTCTCTTAAAATGCATTCTATTAACAAATAATGGATCTGGTGATCTCATTTCCTTAGACTTGAAATGGCCAGATGGGAATCAATTTATCCATGAGTGAGTAATCTCAGATCAGGAAGAGGATTATATCTAGGCAACTGATTGTTCATATACATTTATTTATGTTATTTAATATGTTATTACATAGATGACAGATTTTCTAATTGAGCCTTTAATAACATTTAAAGCCATGGACCATCATAAATTGTCTAACCTCTATGTGTGCCATAGAGGTTAGACAGAAAAGAATTAAGTATCACTTCAAGTAATGTTATCAGTTGAAATCTATCTTGGTGATTCCCAAGAAGTTCATCTCTAATTCTTCTCTCCAACCCAACATTTTTAGAGACAGAATGAGATACAATATTCTGTCAAATTTATAAAGCGTCTAAACTTTAAGTATTTCAATTTCTAATCTATCCTGAGTCAACAATCTCAGAAAATGTTCATCCTGAAAAAAGTTAAAATGTTGAGATTTTTTTAAAAAGAATGAATGAATTTGGGAGATATCAGACTGAAAGTTCATTTATCAAATAACTAGAAATAGATTTGAATCTTTATCTGTTTCAAGGGTAAAACTGAATATATATTTAGCCATATATGCAGTGCTGGATTAGGGTTTTCTGTCAGACTCCTCTTCATTTACCACTACACAGCTGGCATATACATCACATGCAGTGGTGGGTTTCAAAAAAAATTTGAACCTCTTCTGTAGGTCTAGCCTGCTTTGTGGGAGTGGCTTGCCGGCTATGTGACCGAGTGGGAGTGGCTTGCTAGCCATGTGACCGGGTGGGAGTGGCTTGGCTGTCAGGTGACTGGGTGAGAGTGGCCAAGACAATGTCACTTAATTCTTTGCCCCAATGGATGATCTACAAAAAGAAGATATAAAAAGGAAATTTATTATTTTGTGCACTTACTACTTAAATAAGATTAAAATAAGTACACAAAACAATAAAAGAGCTACTTGCAGAAGGAAGGTGACTGTCCTTGCCAGTCTTCAGTATCACTGACTCCAATGAATGGCCTACACAAAGAAGAGACACAGAAATGAACTCTTCCATTGCATGCAGTGCATTAGGATGAAACCTAAACAATAAAGCACACAAAACAATAAAGACAGCTACTTACAGAGGAAGGATGACTGTCCTTGCGGTCATACTCTGTTGCCTCTTCATCCTGTTAAATAATACTAACTGCAGAAGAAATAAAACAATATTGGACTCGATTGTGGTTGTAAGCTGAGGACTACACTACAAGTAACAGAAGGGACCTCTGTTTTCACTCAACAATGAACAGTCTTTTCAAGAAGGATGTCCCTCAACAAAAAGGAAAGATATAATTTTTCATCTAAGAAGTTAGATCAAGAATGAATGTCATAGGTAGATTCACAGAGCAATACCGATTTCTTTTTCTGAAATTTATTCCTCAGTTCAAAAAACAGGAATATATGAATTAGGTTCAGTACTTAGGACAGACCAAGTAGCTATTCAAGAGTTAGTGGTGGCATGGTTAGAAGCAATATTAAAGCAAGATATGGATTTAAAACCAGTAATATTTTGTTGTGTATTTCAAAGGGAATACAATACATATTTAATTTTACACATGTTAACAGCTGCTGGAATTGTGTTTGCACAACAGTGGAAAAACAAAGATATGAAAATGAATAAATATTAGAATGTGTAGGAATGAATAAATTGACAATTAAAATCAAGAAGATTTCGAATATTTTTTCATGTGGGATTTGTTTTATCAATTGCTAACTAACAGAAACAGAAATTAGAAATCTAAAAGTATGAAAGAAAACACCAATTATGTAAGGAAAGGTCACTAAAATGTATAAGGAAATATTAGTACTTGATCATTATTAATGTGTAGATAACTGCAGGACATTACACACCCACACACACAAACTTTCCAATACCAGGAAAATACCAAAAAATAACAATTTCCCCCCAAAAGACTGCAGATGAAACCAGTTTTTTCCCCTAACCCCAGGACAGGAAAGACAAAGCCACTGGAAAAAAAACCATCAAGGCATCATGGGAAATTATAAAGGACAGTGTCAGGAAGCTCACAGAACCAGCAACCACCTCACAATTACCTAAACAACCAGGTATCACACAGAAACACACAAAATCTGGCAAAGCTGCCTTGCACCAACCTGGCCTGCCCATAGAAAAGCAGCCACTTTGAGACACATAAACCATGCACCAACCTGCATACTTAAAAGCAACATATTGCACCACAAATAAAACATTTGCAAAAAGGAATAACATTTCTTGTAATAAACATATTCTATAAATAATAAATAAATAAAATTTCTCTAAAAATATTTTTTACAGATATTTTATAAATAATAAAAAAATCCTTTAAAACCATTTAAAAATATTCTCTACACAATAAATTAAAATAAAACTTAAAAACATTATATACACAATAAATTAAAATAAAACCATTAAAAATATTCTATACACACTAAATAATTGTTTTAAAAAAACATTAAAAGCATAAAGAAAAAAACTGGCTCACTTACCAGCAGGCAGAATCAGCAGCTCTCCAATGTGATGGATGCAAGGAGCATGCAGGTGACCAGGCAGCAGGTAAGGTGGCCTGGCTGGCAGACTTGGCCAGCCAGGCAAGGTTGGGGACTTTAAGAAAGGCCTCCGCTGGCAATTCTGAGGCCCTTCCTCAGAAGTAAGTCCCTGTCAGTGGCTACGGCCTTTCCAGCTGCTTGGGGGTTGGGTGCACTGCAGGGTTCTGACTCTGAGGCTCCGGAGGCTTGTTCAGCGTTCTGGCAGCCATGTTTGTAAGCCAGCAGCCACGTGGAGCCCTTCTTCGCTGGCGCAGTGACTTTTGGGGCTAATGGGGCTTGGGTTTCTAGCCCACAGGCCCCGCCGCTTCTGGACATCTATTGCAGTCGTGAGGAGCCAAGGAGAGCGCGAAGGTTCTTAGCACTCCAGGAAGCCACAAAAGCAGCTGGGAGAGGTGCATGGCTTGGTTTAGCCTCCCTGGATGTCACAGTAGACCCAAACACACCCTTTCTCGGCTTCCCAGAGCACTAAGAACCTTTGCGTTCTTCTCCGCGCTCTCCTCGGCTCCTTGCGACTGCAATAGACATCCAGAAGTGGCAGGGGCTGTCGGGCTGGAAACCCAAGCCCCATTAGCCCCAAAAGTCGCTGCGCCAACAAAGAGCTTACTTACCTCCTCGGCAGGCAGCAATAGAGAGCCAAGGGCTCTCTATAGGGCTGTTAGAGGCGTGGTGCAGAAGGGCGGGGGGAGCAAGCGAACAAGCGGTGCCCAGACAGGCGGAGGTGAGCGAGAGAGGGGTTCCAGTGGAACCGGTTCTAAACGGCACTGTAGATTTGTGGAACCTCTTCTACCAAACCTGTTAGAACCAGCAGGAACCCAGCCCTGACCACAACCTTCTTTCTTCACCTTCTGAATGGTTACAGTTGAGTTAGAATTTTGTTTGTTATTTTATATATTAAAACTTTCTAAAATTCACACTTTTCTTCTTAAACAAGATGGAAAGAAATTTACATTTAAAAAGAAATGAATGTGAATTTTTTTTTTTACCATAAAACATAAAATCCATAAAAAAGTATAGTCACCAACATGTTTCCATTGGTTCAAATACTCAATCAGGGAGTTTATTGAATTTTATAGCATGTTTCTGTTGAACACTGAATATGGATACAATCTTATTCTAATGTTAGCAAGTTTCTACAGGCCTTTATTCATATCAAACCTTTACTAAATCCCCCCCCCCCCAAAAAAACCCAGTAACAATATAAAACAGTTGTCACTGGAATATTCTTGTTCTTTTCTGCAGCTGTAAAATAGAAATAAATTAAAATCTCCATAAAAATACTATTATTTTGAAAGAAAAGCTTTAATAATTATATAAGCTGCTAAGAATAACAAACCTCACTTCTCTTTTATTATTTCAGTGAACTATCCCTCACTATGACCTTTACCTGTAGGAACTCTCATTTTCAAATCTACTGAGAAGCCAAAAGACTGCTTAATTGATAAAACTAATATCTAACATTGACTTTTAACTAAGACATATCAGAGAATTGCATGTTTCAGGGAATTGCATGAATGTACCTTGTGGGAGAAGATTCATGAACACAACAAATTAACAGTTCACTCTTGAAAGCAAGTAATTAGACTTCATTAATTTTAATTTTAATTATGTTTTATTTAAATGTTTCCCCTTTAAAATAAAAGATATGAGAACCGATTTGCCGAGAAGAATTTTCTTTTATAAATCATTTTTCAACAAAGCAAATTTGTAGACTATTTCTAGTTCATTGATTGCACTGCATCCATGAAATGCTTCAAATTGGTGATAGGATATGAAATTTCTTTGAATAGCTGCTAAAAAGGTGGGGGGGGGGTCCACAGGCAGGGATGGGTTAACGACCATATTGCTTGGAAATGAGTTAATACAGCTTGTTTGAGTATGATTTGGGAACAGGAAAATAGGGACATGTCAAAGTGTGATGAATTAGTTCCTCTAGGAGGAATTACATATGGGGTGTAGATGCATTTAGGGTGAAGTGAAAAACAGGCAACATGCCAGAAGTAGCATCATACTATAACTCTTTTTGTTTGTAGATGTGGCACACATACAAAAGGGGCAGGTTTGCATTGCATTACACACACACACACAAACGAAAACATTGGGAATTTCTTACAATCCTGTTTACTCCAGTGTCTGAATCCTAAATATCATTTTGTGAAAAAAGAGGTGTGGCTGCTAAGATTGCATATGTGGTACTTAACCTGTGGATTTGGATATCTTAATTACCCTTTTCTCTTTTCAGTGGAGAAAATATTTACTAGCATATTTATTGGCCTTGGAACCCATGCAATTATAATGGTTGACAATGTTATAAAAGCTCCTCATTCACAGGCAGTTGTATTAGTAAAGTTCCAGAGCATTTTAGCTTCTTCATTTTCTCTTATTTTGTCTGTTTTGTGTCCCACCAGTTCTTGCTCACAGGAAAATGGTATTTCTTATAGATATTCCAATGCACCATTGTTGCTATTTTGTCATGTCGTTTCTAGTCAATCTGTGCAATCTTTTTACAGCAGTTAATTTGGTGGTCCAGTTTCTTCAGCTTCTTTGCAGAAGTGGTATTGCAGTCTGTGACACTCTTCTCAATTCTGGCTTTTTGCACTATTATCATTCGTATTAACATAATTTATATTATGTAAATTAATAACTAATTTTATTATATTAATTAATAGTAAAATTAATATCAATATGATTCATCAGTCAGTCAGATGCTTGGACATTGGTATTTTTATCCACTTATTGAACTCTTCCCAAGGACCTGGTATAGCCAGATGTTGCTCTTTGATAGTGTTAAAGATATCATAAAATGTAATATGTTGTTGTTGTTGTTGTCGTCATCATCATCATCATCATCATCATCTATTTTATTCATTAAACATGAAACTCAGTCAACTGAACATTTAAAGATGCATCACAAATGCCATTGACTGGTACTGATGGTTGATACGGGTTGCTGCCAGCGTCCTAGGTATCAACCAAGTACCTTCTTAAAATATACAATGTTCTGAGTAGTGCAGTTTTTTCCACTGGTGTTATTGCAGGAAGCTGCAATTTGTTGATGTATCTTATAAATGGTACCAAGTGCTCTGATGACAATGGGTGTCACCATTACTGTTTCATCCATAATCGCGTAGTTTCAATGGCCAGGTCATGGTATTTCATGATTTTTTTCAAGTTTCTTCAATTCTGGCATCTCCTGGTACCACGATGTCAATAAATTGTACGTTTCGGTTTTTGACAACTGTTATATCTAGCGTGTTGTGTACCAAATGATGATCCGTCTGTATTTGAAAGTCCCATAAGATCTTCACCTTCTCATTTTTGATAACTTTTTTCCACTTTATGTTCCCATGACTTTCTGGATACAGGTAAATTATATTCTTTACATAGTGACCAGTAGGTTAATTTAGCAACTCTGTCATGTCTAGCTTTGTAATCAGTTTGTGCAATTTTGCTGCATTCACATATTAAATGTGAAACAGTTTCGACTTTGTTGTTGCAAAGTTGGCAGTATAGCTTGTTGATAGATTTTTGTATCTTTGCTTTCATGGCATTAGTTTGTAGTTCTTGTTCTTGAGCAGCAAGTATTAAACCTTCCATTTCTTTCTTGATGGTTCCCATCTTAAGGCATGTCCATGTAAGGTTGTCATCACATTTTCCTTCAATGTTTTTCAACTGTTTTCCATGCAAAGCTTTGGTTTTCCATCTATTTAATCTGTTATCCAGCTGTTTTTCCTTATATTTTGCCTTTGTTTCTGTTGTTTTTATAATGATCTCCATTTTCACAGCAATTTTTCTGTACTTTGGTTCTCATAATCATTCAAACTTTGTTTTTCTTCTTTTAGAGTTTGATGGATTATTATTATTATTATTCGCAACAGCAGAATTGTATCACAGCGGCCAGTTGTTTCGCAGATTTGGCATTGATTATTAGTCAGGCCCCACCCAGAGGCCTAGGACGTCATAATGTATTTTCGTAATATGCATGCAGATCCAAGCAGTGCGGCTTTTTGCACTTGACTGATAGTGATTTTGTCAATTTTTAACTGTTTTAAATGTAATTCCAGTGCTTTTGGAATAGCACCCAGTGTGCCAATTACCACTGGAATTACTACTGCTGGTTTGTGCCATAATCGTTGAATTTCGATTTGTAAGTCCTGGTATTTTGCGATTTTTTCATATTCCTTCTCGGCGACCCTGCTATCACCTGGAATTGCGATGTCTATGATTGTAACCTTATTTTTCTCAACCAGTGTGATGTCTGGTGTATTATGCGCCAGTATTTTGTCTGTTTGTATGCGAAAATCCCACAAGATCTTGACCATCTGATTTTCGGTGACTCTTTCAGGCTTATGTTCCCACCAGTTTGTTGCTGTTTTAATATTATAATTTTTAATTTAATTCCAATGGATCATTTGTGCCACTGAATTGTGCCGCAATTTATAATCAGTCTGTGCGGCTTATTTTACAGCAGCTGAGTATGTGATCAACAGTTTCATCAGCTTCTTTGCAAAGTCTGCACTTGGCATCGTCAGAGGATTTTTCGATTTTGGCCTTAATGGCATTTGTGCGGATAGCTTGTTCTTACAAAACCAGGATTAGTGACTCTGTTTCTTTCTTTAATGTACCTGCTGTTAATCATAACCAAGTTTTTTCACTGTCCACTTTATCTTTTATTTTTTCCAGAAATTGGCCATGCAATGCTTTGTTCTGCCAACTCTCCATTCTTGATTTTATCACATCTTTTCTGTATTCTTGTTTCGTCTGTTGGACCGTCAGTAGATTTTTGTTCTTTACTTCGATTAATAGATGTTCTTGACTTTCTTTTAAATAATCAGCCAGTGCATGTTGTTATATTACTCTATGATTCTAGTTCTGCTGAGTCATTTGTCTGGAATGGCAAGAAGCAGGAGTTGGCTAGAAGACCTTCAAAGTCTCTTTCAACTATGTTATTCTTCCACAGGGCTGTCAAACTCCCAGTCTATGGGCCTGATGCATCACACCCTGGCCATGCCTACACCCAGTTTAGTGAAAGGGAAAAAAAGTCCCAATATGTCACATGATGCTGCCATGACAACATCAGTTTGGCATCACTGTTCTAGAGTATATTGTGATGAAATTTATGAATCACTATAGTATCAGTATTTTGCCATTTTTCTTCAATAGGCTATTATTTCCATATGGTTCCTGACATGTTCTTGGCCTCTATAGTAATTGTTAGTTTCTCAGGGTAGTTTTAATTTGTAGGATTAGTGATGTACAATTTTGATCAGAATTTGGTTATTGTTGACACCAAAGATTGGTTATTTAAATCTTATTTTAAAAGTATCTTAAAGAGACATCTTCTGACTCCATTTATAGAGGTTAATCCTATATACCATATCACTTAGGTACTTCGTTTTTTTAAAAAAATTCAAAGTTTTTGCAGCCACATATATACAAAGAAATATTGGATTTAATTTCTAGTAAGTATATTCAAAAATATGCCCTTAATGCCAATTTCTCTTCTGGATTTGATAAATCAGATCTTCAAAATGCAATCAATTTTGTTGAAAAATGTATAACTTGATCTTTTTTAATGTATTAAATGCCATCTTACAAATGCCATTTACTTCCATTAAAACAACAACATGCATTTCCGATGTTGTTGTTGTTTTTTTAATGTAAGGTCTCAGGCCAAATAACATCTATTGAGAGCCACAAGAAAAAGTTAACCACAGTGTGAAAACTGACATTTCAGTTAATTTCCATGTCTTTTTCACAAGTCTGTTATCCAAAATAATCTATGGGTTTCAAATAAAATGTTTGCTGGGGTGACATATTGGCTATTTTTGTCATGCTATTAAAGTTAATTAAAAGAGAAGTCACAGCCCAAAGAAATCAAATGGTTAATGACGGCTTAAGTTGGTGGAATCATTATCAATTGATTCTACATAAATGAGCATGCCACAGATGTCATTACCAAGTCAAGTCTTTAAAGTGCTCTTTGGAAATAGCTGTCAGGTTACAGGCAATTCATCACCCAAAGAGAGCTCTTCAGATTGAGTTAACATTTGCACACAACATAAGCTCACTTCAGGAGGTGCAAGATACAGGGATTCAGATTTAAATTCCCTATAAATTAGTGTAGCAGCCATAAAATTTAATGTAATACATTGTTGGTGTTTTTATTTATGCTTTTCCGTTATCCCAAAGGTGCTTTTTCCAAAAGGCAACTGGGCATTTTTGGAGTTGTTTCTTTAAACATTTTGCTTCTCATCCAAGAAGCTTCTTCAGTTCAGGAGAACTTGAGAAGTTTCTTGGATGAGAAGTGAAACGTTTTCAAAGGAAAAACCAAAAATTCCAGCTGCCTTTTGGAAAAGGCACCTTTGAGATAACCATAACACGAGTGATTGAGAATCTCTATAGAGATAGCCTTTCTGTTACAATCAATATCTATATATACTGTAAACCACTAAAATTACTTGGCTAATTGTACTTTGTTTACTTTGTGGCATTTTAACCTACTAACTAGCACATTCTCCTTCTTTATAGAAAAATAAACATTTTAGAACTAGTCAAATGTCTGGTTCATCTGTAGATTCCCATCAACCAAAAGCTGCCTTTTATGTCACGCTCATCCTTATTCTTTATATCAAATATTATTTTTAAAATAAATAGAAAATCAATTTTTAAGTTGCAGGACAATACTGTGTTCAATGCCGCAGTGCTTTAATGTCAGTACATTTGTGGATTCCAAGTTGTCACTTATTTTGAAAAAAGAGTTCTATTTGAAATTGGTGTATGTCTTGTTCACTGTCTTCCTTTTGAACAGAAGAGGTAAATTTCAAGTTACAAGGAATCAGGCAATTGCGGAAACAATTGCCTGATGTAAGTTGACATCATTTCTGCTATAGTATTCCTTCAGTTATCTTTAAATAACTGGTTAATTCCTGGAAGGAATTAACTTCTGCGCATCTGCGGGTTTGGAATGGCGACCGGGCTCTTTCGCTCTGTTCAAACTTGGCGAAGGAGCGCTGGGAAGCCTTCCAAACAGACTGCAAAAAACTCTTGGAAAGGGATCCTGGAAGAGCTTAAGATCTGCAGGGCTTGAGGAACTCCAGATAGCTGGGGGCTAACACTCCGGAGGTTCGTTTTAGCCCCGCAACGCTTTGCAGCCTTCGACCACCTGGCTGCGCAAGGACGGCAACGCTGACGCTGACGGTCAGCGTTTTTCTCTTTTTACCATTCTGCACGCCTGGCGTTGCCCGTCCGACCTAGTGGGGCCCCCTGATGAGAGAAGGCTTCGTTGTTATCCTGGCAGCCGTTTCCTGAGCAGCAGAGTGGCAGCGGTCGAGGCTAGAAGGAAAACGCGGAGGCTGGAAGGAAAACGTGGAGGGAAGATGGCGACTCAGACTTCAAGCAGCTGAGTCGCAGCACTTTTACATCTCGGACGCCTCTTCCCTAGCCAGCCTGTTTGAACTTGTTCGCGCTGAAGGATTAACGATCCCTGATGAGCCCTAGTGACTGGTGAGCCTGGAGGGTTTTAGTTTTAATCAGCATCTCTTTAAAGAAGGAAGCGCTGGAAGCTTATTGAGACCTTAAGCTTTGACTGTGTTTGTTACTGCCTCAGACGCTCCCCCCCCTTTGGCTCTTTAAAGAAGGAAGCGCTGGAAGCTTATTGAGACCTTAAGCTCTGACTGTGTTTGTTACTGCCTCAGACGCTCCCCCCCCTTTGGCTCTTTAAAGAAGGAAGCGCTGGAAGCTTATTGAGACCTTAAGCTTTGACTGTGTTTGTTTACTACCTCAGACGCTCCCCCCCCTTTGGCTCTTTAAAGAAGGAAGCGCTGGAAGCTTATTGAGACCTTAAGCTTTGACTGTGTTTGTTACTGCCTCAGACGCTCCCCCCCCTTTGGCTCTTTAAAGAAGGAAGCGCTGGAAGCTTATTGAGACCTTAAGCTTTGACTGTGTTTGTTTACTACCTCAGACGCTCCCCCCCCTTTGGCTCTTTAAAGAAGGAAGCGCTGGAAGCTTATTGAGACCTTAAGCTTTGACTGTGTTTGTTACTGCCTCAGACGCTCCCCCCCCCTTTGGCTCTTTAAAGAAGGAAGCGCTGGAAGCTTATTGAGACCTTAAGCTCTGACTGTGTTTGTTACTGCCTCAGACGCTTCCCCCCCCCCCTTGGTTCTATCTTGCTCACCCGGCTATTTGCTGTCTGCCCTTTGATTGACTGGTGTGCTTACTAGGGTGGGGAAGAAGACGGCCCTCTAAACTCCCTGAACTGAGCTCTGTGTCACTGCGGCCTCTCCGGACATTGCCCTTTGCATCCCGCTCCAGCCACTAGGGATTGTGGCTGAGCTGGTGTGAGAGTAATGGGAGATGGCGACCATGGTGACAGAGACTGGGCTCCAAAAACATCAGCACTTCCCGCCTCCTCTGCTAAAGTGGCTCAGGCTAGTTTCAAACCTTGGCCCCCTGGATTGGGACACTTATTCATCGTTAAGACTGCCATTTATGAATTGCTGGACTTCCTACTTTTTACATTCTGCCCTGCCTGCATACGGCCGCCTTGTGTACTATCCATTTTTGATTGGACGGCCAAGGACGCTTTCCCAGGACATAGGAGGAGAGAGAAACGGAGTATCTCTCCCCCCCCCCTTTTTCATATTGTTATACATCTAATTGCGCAATTTTTTAAATAGTATGATGAGTGTATGGGACTGGTTGTGATTGAATGAATGGCCCACTTTTATTATCATATTGCTGTAAATTTTTGTGTCTTTTTAACTTCTACGTGGGGACTGGTTGGGGGAGTGCATGGGTATGTATGATTCGGAGGACCTGCCGGGAGACGCGGGGGCCATGGGGATGGTTGAGGGGACCAGAGACACGGGAGAGGGTCGGGGTATTACGGTCGTAACAGGGAGGGGCAGATACGGCGGGGACTTTAGGGCAGGCCATTACCGGGGAAGGAGGGTTCGCTACATTACAGAGATCCCTCCTTCCGGCCCTATGAGTCCCACTCCGAGACCAGATGGTGCAAGTGATCAGGACCCTGGACTCAGGCTGCTGTCGCTAAATGCCAGGTCTGTAGTACACAAAGCTCCTCTCGTCCGGGACTTAATTTTAGACGAGAGGGCAGACCTGGCATGTATTACTGAAACCTGGCTGGGCCCAGAGGGAGGAGTCCCCCTTGTAGAGCTGTGCCCAGAAGGATTTCAGGTGCTGCACCAGCCGAGAGCCCAGGGAAGGGGTGGGGGTGTGGCCGTTGTTATCCGGGAGTCGTTAGTTCCTCGTAGGGTCCCTGCTCCGGAGCTTGTCGGGTGTGAGTCTCTGCTGATAAAGTTGGACCTCAAGGGTCAAGTGGGTCTGCTGTTAACGTACCTGCCTCCCAACAGCGTTGCAGCAGCCCTCCCCTCGCTCCTCGAGTCGGTAGCCGAGCTGGCAATTGAGTTCCCTAGGTTGATGGTCCTGGGGGACTTTAATCTGCCGTCGCTCGGTGAAAACTCTGACGGGGCGCAGGAGTTCATGGCTTCCATGACGGCCATGGGCTTGACCCAAGTAATTCGGGGCCCAACCCATTCGGCAGGGCACACGCTCGACCTCGTATTCCTCTCGGAGCAGTGGATTTGTGATCTTGGTCTGAGGGGTAATGACATCATACCCCTGTCGTGGACAGACCACTGCCTACTGAGGCTCGACTTCCGGAGGCCAAACCCCCACTGTAGGGAGGAGGAACCGACCAGGTGGTTCCGCCCCAGGCGACTCATGGAACCATTAAGGTTCCAGACAGAACTTGGGGTCATTCCTGATTCTTTCGCCCACAATCCGGTAGAGACTTTGGCTGCTGCCTGGCATTCGGCAGCATCAGAGGCCCTCGACCGGATTGCGCCACTACGGCGCCTCCGAGGCGGCGGATCCCGGAGACCTCCTTGGTTCACCGAGGAACTCCGGGAGATGAAGCGCCGGAGGAGATGCCTAGAGCACCGATGGAGGTCCAATAAGTCCGAATCGAACCGAGCAATGGTAACCACCTGCACCAAGGAATACACCAGAGCGCTTAGGGCAGCGAAAAGATCCCATATAGCCACCTTGGTTGCGTCCGCTGAGTCCCGCCCAGCCGCCCTGTTTAAGATTACCCGCTCCCTATTAAATAAAAGGGAGGCGGGGGAACCCTTACAGGGCAGAGCTGAGGATTATGCCCAATTCTTAGCGGACAAAATTGCTCGGTTTCGGTCGGACTTGGACTCCACCCCTGCAGTTCCAGCCGAGGCACAAGAGGATCAGATGGAACACCCCTGGATTGAGTTTCAGGATGTTACCCCCGGGGATGTGGACAAGGCCATGAGGGCTGTGAGTGCCTCCACCTGCGTACTGGACCCGTGTCCCTCATGGCTGGTTACCAGCAGCAGTGAGGTGACACGAGGCTGGATCCAGGCGGTCGTGACCGCCTCTCTTCGGGAGGGGAACTTCCCCGCCGCACTGAAAGCGGCGGTGGTGAGACCCCTCCTAAAGAAGCCATCTTTGGATCCAGCTGTCCTTAATAACTATCGTCCAGTCTCCAACCTTCCCTTTCTTGGGAAGGTTGTTGAGAAGGTGGTGGCCTTTCAGCTCCAGCGGTCCTTGGAGGAAGCAAACTATCTCGACCCCTTCCAGTCAGGCTTCAGACCCGGTTGCAGCACTGAAACCGCTTTGGTCGCATTGACTGATGATCTATGGAGAGCCAGAGATGGAGGACATTCCTCCATCCTGGTTCTCCTTGACCTCTCAGCGGCTTTCGATACCATCGACCATGGTATCCTTCTGCGACGACTGCGGGAGGTGGGGGTGGGAGGCACCGTGTTGCGGTGGTTCTCTTCCTACCTCTCGGACAGGTCGCAGTCGGTGTTAGTGGGGGGGCAGAGATCGTCCCCTAGGCCCCTAACATATGGGGTGCCTCAGGGCTCGGTCTTATCCCCCCTACTATTCAACATCTACATGAAACCGCTGGGAGAGATCATCCGCAGGCACGGGATTAGATACCATCAATATGCGGACGATACTCAATTGTATCTGTCCGCCCCGTGCCAACTCAATGAAGCGGCAGACGTGATGAGCCGGGGTCTGGAGGCGGTTATGGACTGGATGAGGGCTAACAAGCTTGTGCTCAACCCAGAAAAGACCGAGTGGCTGTTGTGTTTCCCTCCCAAGGATTCCACCAATATTCCATCTCTCAGGCTGGGGGGCCAAACTTTATACCCCTCAGAGAGGGTCCGCAACTTGGGAGTCCTCCTAGATCCACAGCTATCATTCGACCACCATTTGACGGCTGTGGCTAGGGGGGCATTCGCCCAGGTACGCCTGGTGCGCCAGTTGCGACCCTACCTGAATCGGGAGGCACTCACAACAGTCACTCGGGCCCTCGTGACCTCTAGGCTGGAATACTGCAATGTGCTCTACATGGGGCTGCCCTTGAAGAGCATCCGGCGTCTTCAGCTAGTGCAGAACGCAGCCGCGCGAGCGATAGTGGGTGCACCGCGGTTCACCCACATTACACCTATCCTCCGCGAGCTGCGCTGGCTACCTGTCGACTTCCGGATGCGCTTCAAGGTGCTGTTAATCACCCATAAAGCCCTACATGGTAGTGGATCTGGATACTTGAGAGACCGCCTTCTGCCAATTACCTCCCAATTACCTCCCTGCGACCAATAAGATCACACAGATTGGGCCTCCTCCGTATTCCATCGGCCAGCCAGTGTCGGCTGGCAACTACAAGGAGGAGGGCCTTCTCAGTAGTCGCCCCGACCCTTTGGAACGAACTCCCCGTGGAGATTCGTACCCTCACCACCGTCCAGGCCTTCCGCGCAGCCTTGAAGAACTGGCTAGCCCGTCAGGCCTGGGGATGAAGATAGTTGCCCCCCCCGAATGATGAATGCATGTTGGTTACTGTTTTTATTATATGTGTCTTTGTTATTGTCTGTATCTCCCCTTCCCCGATTTTATGTGAGCCGCCCTGAGTCCCCTCAGGGAAAAGGGCGGCCTACAAATCTCAATAAAATCACAAAAAAATCACAAATATAACAATCTGACTCTTCATTCTGAAAGTACTTACAATAAATTAGTATGGGGAATAATTTTACTCTCATTGGATGCTTGAAAGCTTTTATCAGATTTTAAACATACAGAAAGTACAAAATATCATAAGATTGCAAAAACTAAGCCACAAAGGTTACATTTTTTCTGTAAGCCATCATTCCTGGGTATGTTTGTTTTACTTATTTGTTTCTAAAGCAGACCCAGATCCTCAGAAGAGGAGGGGAAATAGCAGTGGACTTATATACCGCTTCATAGGCCTTTCAGGCCTCTCTAAGCGGTTTACAGAGAGTCAGCATATTGCCCCCAACAATCTGGGTCCTCATTTTACCCACCTCGGAAGGATGGAAGGCTGAGTCAACCCTGAGCCGGTGAGATTTGAACCGCTGACCTGCTGATCTAGCAGTAGCCTGCAGTGCTGCATTTAACCACTGCACCACCTTGGCAAGAGAAAGAGAAAATAGTTGTGGTACCCAAGATCAGAGTCACTTAAAGCAGAGGTCCGGGATGCAGCCCACTACCGGGCTGTGATTTATTCCCAACCAGACTACCCAAATGGAGGGACGGCATATGCATGCATGCAGATCGAGTTATGTGAGCAATGGGCTGGCATGCATGCACACTTGCGCAAGTTGTGCTTCCCGCCCCTTGCATAGGTTGAGTTGCACCTGCATGCATGTCGCTCTGCCACTCACACAGCCCAGTTCCCCTCTCCCCAGACCATCAAGCCACAAAGGTCGGAAACCACTGGCCTAAAGCAACCAAATCACTTTGAAGATACAACAATTTCATTAGACATGCAACCAATAAAGTGTATATCAAGTTCCCACCCAAATATTGGCAGTTTGCTGAACAGCCCTGAACAAAAGCAGAGTCATAATTTATATATCTTTGGGCTACAGCAGTACATTTCAAAAATAAAGACAAAAGCTCCCTGAACATTAAATCAGTAAACAGTAAAGTTTGGGTAGTATGAGAATAATCCATTTTCATCAGTAATTGTATATGTAGCCATTTGGGTTTCAGCATTCTAAGGATTTTTCCATATTCTTTGGAGCCATTATATTTTGCAGTTGGAGAAAAACTTGTAGGTCAGCTAGGGCAACATCTAATTGTTGCAAAAAAAACTGGAGCAAAAAGAAAGGAGGAAGATTCTCTCACTGTTCAGGGGCATTCCTTCCAAACAGCCTCTCCTAAAACCTGAGTCCAGTGGTTATAGTCCAGTTCTGCCGTGCTACTCCTTTATGTGCAACCTGTCAGATATTGAAGTTTATTGGGAATCTCCAGGACTCAAATACCAGTTTAGTTTATTTCCAGAGGTTTTTCAATCTGAACACTTTTTAGTTGTTTCGGAGTTATTTCTCATAGTATTACACCTTCTTATTATTTTGGTTATATATTATTGCTGGTTTTCCTCTTAGATTTTAATTGTGGTTGCTGACTGTTACGTTTTTAAGGTTGTGGTTCCAATTAGTAAGAAATCAATTACTCTAAGAGCTGGCTCTGAAGATATGCAGAAGGAGAAAGACTAAGTGAGGCAAACACTGTCAGATTGTGTTCTGAAAAACATACTGTGAAGGGCTTGATGACTCGGCATGGATGAATTCATGAGTTAGGAGGTGAGCAGTAAAGAGCAACCACAGACAGTAAGAATAATGTCATACATTGTTCCAGCAGTGAAGGCTTTAATGCTTTTGTATTCAAGGCGCAGTTGTTAATCTTTCAGTGCCAGTAAGAAATGTTTCTTACTAATAGAGGTGTGCCAAACCCCTGGTCATTTTGGAAATATTCCAAGCTTAGTTTTGAATTATGACTTTGAGGTAACTTAAGCCCTTTCCCATTTCAAATATTTTAACCACTCCTTTACTGCTGTAAAAACTTAATTACACCTAAGGAAAATCTTTCTCTTCAAGGAAGCATTCTTATCCCTGCAGTCGTTTCTGACTGTGCATTTCCAGGCATCTGCATCCCTGGAAGTGTAGAAAGATCTCTGCATCAAGCTCAGAAACAGAAACAGAGCTCCACTCCCCAGCTATGGATCCCCAGTGGTTCTTTTCCTCAAAAAATCCTCAAAGCCCTCACAAATCTGATTCTTATCGAATTTGTGAGACTTTCCCAAGAGGAAGAGTGTTGATATGGGCTCATGGCACTGAAATTTAAGAAGACCATAAGTCTTTACAGCATGCCAATTCTATCCTTAAATAAAATAAGCAGGAAGCATGTTGCAAGATATGTTCTTAAAATATAAACCACCTTTATTATCTTTCAATAGGGAATTACTAACTCACATTCTTCTTCCTTGATTCTGTTTTGGTTGTTGAAGATGTTTCTCTATAGCTATTCTATATCAGGATCCCCAGAGCAACATTTATTGGATATAAAGAAAGCCAGTTAAGATACATTTATGCAGAATGCTTTTTGATGTTTCCCTCCCTAGTCACTTTCTTCCAAACATATCTTACTTGCAAAACTGTCAGTTTCTTCATTAACAACTTCTTCCTACTATCTCCAGCCTTTGACTATCCAAAAAATTTTCATAGGTACATACCAATCATATTATTCCTTTTCAGGACAAGCAGTGCAATGTAGATTGTAGGCAAAGAGGGATTCTTCTTCTTCTTGTGCCTTATCCTTCATCGGATGTTGGCGATCATGTTGGCGATCCTATTTTCATAAACAACCACACGAAAAAGTGCTGTTGAATTTTATCCAAACCAGTCCCTTAGATTTTGAAGCCATGATGTTCTCCTTCTGCCTGGATCCCATTTGCCTTCAATTTTTCCTTGGAGGATTAAGTGAAGTATGGCTTATTTTTCTGGGTGTCGCGTTATGTGTCTAATATATTCTACTTTGGCTTTTTTATGGTTTTGATGATTTCCCTTGGCTTTCCCGGTGGCTTATCATCTCCTCATTTCTGATTTTGTCAACCTAACGTATATGTAACAGCCGCCTGTAAATCCACATTTCAAATGCTTCTAGTCTCTTCAAGTGGCTTTCTGTCAGAGACCAACTCTCCACTTCGTAAAGCAGGATAGAAAAGATGTAGCATCTGACAAGCCAGATTTTCAATTTTAGGCTTATATCATGACTGCAGGAGACCTTTCTTCAAAGTGAGATACTGTACATCCTGTATAAAAGAGAGTAAAGGTGGGATATTTGGATATGGGAAGAGTTTCAATATCTGGTTTAAATCAGCACCTTCTCCATACATCTTCATGACTTTGTGTCCTTGCTTCCATTGCACCCATATATTGATTTGTGCACTGGCTTTTGTCTTTAGATTTCTTGTATTCTGTTTCACCAACTCCCTTTAACTTTCAAATCAAATCAAAATCTTTATTAAGGTTATAGACCCGCACAAGAAAATTAAAATGCAAACAGTAACAAATAATGGATATGTAATGATCAAACTTGTTCAACATACTGTAATACTTTTGCACCAGCCAAGTCATTCTTGAACCTGTCTCTCTCTCTCTCTTTTGACACCCTCACTTCTCAAGCAACTGATTTCCATGGCATTCAACTTACTTTCATTTATTTCCTAAAATACCCAATTATCATTTCCATATAACAAGGTGCATGCTATTATCTACCGATTTTTGCATCTATTTCAAGAAATATTTATATCTTGCAGCAGAACATATACTATTCACTAACCCTTTGCGAGCATTTGCACACCATAAAGTCTTTCCATCCTCATCTTTACTGATATAGCAAAATGCAAAATTTGCTGCTTCTATATTTTTATTGCATCTTCCAGCAGAATAACTGGACTGTGCTTATTGCTGGTGTAGAGATTGTAGGGAAACCAATTTAGAGTGTCAAATAAAAAAATAAATATATAGTAACCACAATGCAGATCACCTTTGCAGAATATTTATAGTTCTACACCTTTATTGTTAATGATGATATAAAGTTAGATTGTTTTCTTTCCCTTATTTTCAAATGTTTCTCAGATGTTGCTAATATACCTGTGATGCATTGCTTTTGAAACGATAGTTTGCCATGCAACATATGGTGCTTTTCTTCTGGTTGTTGTAGAAACTGGTTTATATTACATGGTGATTTCTTACCCTTTTCTCCAAGGTTGAGGGGAGGGGATGCAGATAATGTAATATATCTCAGACCTCTTTTTTTATGCAAAATCCTAGATTTTTGTACACTTGCAAATATCACATTCTTATTTATGTAATATAAAGGATGTGTGTGTGTGTGTGTGTGTGTGTATGTGTGTGTGTATAATGGCAATATAATTGCATATTGGGAATTTGTGCCACATAAGCACCTAAATTCAGAAATAAAATGAATTCACAGATAATATTCCAAGTCCCATCTTTGTCCTAGGGACAAAGGAAAGGGAGAGAGAGGGAGGGAATGGGGAGAGGGGCAGGGAGAGAGAAAGAGAGAGATCAAATTCTATTTTTAATTCCATTGCTCCAGTAACGGAGCAGTTGTGGGTGAATAGCAGTAAAAGAGAGGTCAACTCAGAAAATCTGATACAGGTAGTCCTTAACTTACAACCATTCATTAAGTGATCATCGAAATTACAATGGCACTGGAAAAAAGTGACTTACAACCAGTTTTCACACTTATGACCATTGTAGCATCCCTGTGGTTAAAATTCAGTCACTTGGCAACCGGCATGCATTTATGATAGTTGCACTGGCCTGGAGTTATATCATCACCATTTGTAAACTTCCCAGCTGGCTTCCAATAAGCAAAGTCAATAGGGGAAGCTAAATTCACTTAAGAACTGCATGACTCACTTAACAACTGCATTGGTTTGCTTAATAACTGGGAATTTTTTTTGTAAAATGAGGCATAACTAACTTAATAACTATCTTCTTTAGAAATGGAATTGTGTGCATAAGTTGAGGATTACCTGTGTAGACCAATGGGTGTCCTTTGTCAAGGATATTCAGTCTATTTAGGTTTTGGTAGAAGCAACCTGCCTCAATTTATTTTCCCTACCAAGAACTTGCTTACTTTCCATGTGTTAAGTCAGAGTGGGGAACGATGGCGGTTTTCTGACTTGTGGACTTTAATTCCCAAAATTTAATTCCCAGTATGGAAGAGTAACACTTAAAAAACCTTAGTCCAGCTGGCCTGGCTGGTAGCACCTTGTAAGAGCTTTCCAGGGTTACAGGAGAAGACAGTCAACGGTTTTAAAGGCTGAAGTGGGCTTTATGCCGCAACAGCAGATAAAGCAGCAGAACCATATTCTAGGAGAAGGGAAACTCTGATTACAAACCTCCACTGCCTTGTGGAGTAGTGCCTTGTGCCACTACTGGAAAAGGCTTCAGGAGTCAACCTCAAGGAAAAATCGGAGCCGGAGTCCCGAAAGCAGTTCATGACTGTGTTCAACCATGCTGAAACCAATTGTATCGGCTGTGCCATTCCATTGAACTATTTCAGCAATGTGGAGAGGGGGGATCTCCTCCATATTAATCTACCCAGGCCTCATGCTGGAGAGAACACTCCAGCTTTGATCTCTTTTCAGATCATGATACGATAGTCTTTTGAGACTGAAGGATGCCAATACATACTGTAGGTTACACTGCACATACGTTCTACATCGAAACCCCCAGACTGTTGCTCTTTTATACATTAATTTTAATTTTATACATTAGTAATTATATTAAAACCATTTACCATATTTTTCTGTATATAAGATAATACTTTTTGTTTAAAATATTTACCTAAAAATGGAGGGGCATCTTATACACGAGGGAGCCAAGAGGAGAACCACACTTGCGAAACTGCCAGTAGCTTATCTCTGCAAACTAGCCTCACAAGCGAAACTTCCAATTGCAGACGCAAGTTTACAGGTTTCCTTCAGTCATGAGCCTTATTTTACTGACATCAGTTGATGCTATAGAGAGTGTGTAGCCAGTGCCCACGTGCAACAGGGTTATGCGGTAATGTCGGAGCTTTAAAAATGTCAGAAAACAATAAATAAATAAATATCGGTATTGGTAAGCAAATGTCTTACTCAGCAAAATAAATGTCTCCTATTTAATGTTTAAAATATTGATTTCTGAATTTTGGGTTAGAAAAGTGGGCAGGGGGCGTCCTATATATGGGGGCATCTTAAAGACAGGAACGTACAGTATATGTTTCTGGTCTAGATCTAGTTTTTAACAATGTACAGGGAGGCTTAAAATAACTTTTGGTCTAAAATTAACTCATCATCAAGAGAGTTTACAGATTTCATCTGTTTTTGAGTTTTAACATAATCAAGATTCAGTGTATAGTTTTAATTAAGCCATGTTTGCTATTATTATTCTCAGTGACTATTAATGATGGAAATTTCATCCTTTATATATCAGAAAGCATAAGCCTTGAGCATTAAACTTAGAATAACTTTATTGTCACTTTAAATGTACACTAATCGGCATACATTGAAATGAAATTCCGTTGCATACAGCTTTCAAAGGGTCACCACCTCTAATATACACTACATAAACATGGCAAAATAAATAAATAAATATGCATATACTCACATATATTATATGACACAGAGAAACAACAACTTGGTTTTTAAGGAGTTTAAATATTATAATAGATAGTGTCTTTTCTTACCTGTCTATAAAAGGAATTGTAGTTCATTTTAAATAAAAGGTCACAGGAACAAATTCAAAATCTACTGCCCCAAATCTTGCATTTTGTTATGGATGTGCAGCATAATTGTTGGAAACTGCATGGTGATTAAAGCTGTCAAACAGAAGAGCATGTTATACTAAATCCCTGGATTTATTGCAGAATACCAAGATAATAATGCATCTTTGTTTATATTTGTAATTAATACTGTGGAAGAAAGTATGCTGAAAAGCTTGTTTGAGCAAGATTTATCTGCTGAATGAGATTACAATTGTATGTCACCATTCAAACAGTAATTGGTGCATTTCATTAGAACATAATTGAAAACAAGATTGATGTTAGTGCCATGCAATAAATGATCTTGATAAATATTTTATTGTGTGCCATGATATTGAGGGCATGTTTACAAAGAGGCTGATTATCCTGGTATTTCTATAGGGGTGTATGCAGTTCATGAGCCGCAATGATTAAGAAAGGTCTGCTATCATAATTAATATTTATTTCTTTTTATGGGCACCACAAAAAGCTCCACGTCATCTTCATACTAAATAGGCCGTTTTTTCCTAAGTTGAGAAATAGACTATAAGTATATTCCTTTATGGTAGCCTGAGACAGCCGAACATAGACTGATTGGTTGATTATGGGCCACCAAATCAGTGTCATCTCTTAACAATTATAGCAATAGCAGTTAGACTTATATACCACTTCATAGGGCTTTCAGCCCTCTTTAAGTGGTTTACAGAGTCAGCATATTGCCCCCACAGTCTGGGTCCTCATTTCACCCACCTTGGAAGGATGGAAGGCTGAGTCAACCTTGAGCCGGTGAGATTAGAACCGCTGAACTGCAGATAACAGTCAGCTGAAGTGACCTGCAGTACTGCACCCTAACCACTGCGCCACCTCGGCTCTGCATGGATGTTCTCCATGATGACCTGTATCTACCCTTGTTCTCCAGGTCCTTCAATCCTTATCTTCTTCCAATTCTGCTTTCCTTAATATATATTCCTAATATAGGTTCAATAAAATAAGCAAAAAGCACATAGCCTTGTCTCATTTCTTTGCCAACTTGGAGCCAGTTTGTTTCACTATGTTCTGCCTGTACTTTGAGTTCTAATGTGTATATACAGTAGTTGTGATACAGAAAATGAGATTTTCGGAATTCCCATTTTCTAAGTATGTCCCCGTTTGACATGATTGACACAATCAAAGGTCTTTCTATAATCAATAGAACATATACTAACTTCTTTCAATTATTCTTTGAGTTCCTCAGTTATCCTGGGTGTATATATCAAATATCAAAAGGAGGAGAATGGAAAACATAACTCTGGCCAAGCCATAGTGGTGGGGTGTTGTCATGTGTGAAATCTAATGCTATAAGTTTGATAATATAGTGATTTTTGATCTAGAGTTCCCTCTTCTATTTTGAAATATCTTCTCTGGCAGCAGTGACATGCAGTGAGGTTTATGGCTGGTGAGGCAGCATTTTTTTTAGACTTGTGGACTTCGACTCCCAGAATTCCACAGCCAGGCATGCTCAGTTCCGATTTAAAGCAACAGCATTTGTTTCTCTAAACTTATTTGCTAAATAAGTTTCCTTCTTTCTTTTTCTTCTCCCTTCCCCTCCTTCCTCCCTTTCTCAAACACACACACACACACAAAGTTGCACCAGGATTCAGAAAATTTAGGTTTTAGCAGCATTTTGGCTGGCAGGTGTAAGTAGAAGTGGAAATTCATTTTACTGAAAACATTGTTTTTGCTTATGATTGGATAATTAAAATTTCAGAAGACCCAAAGGCATAGTATTAGAGTGTTACATAGTGCATAAACTAAAGAACTGTCTCAATATGCTCCCACCCCTCTCTCTCAAACACACATACACACACACAAAGTTGCACCAGGAGGATGAAGTTTGAATTCCTCCCCCTCCCTCCAACCCACACGTACACGTACCTTTTCCAGCTGTTTCAGAGAGGATTTCAACTCTGCTCTTGCCTGCCATCATGAAAAGAAAAAAAATGTAAAAGGAAAAAGGCAAGAGCTGAGGTAGGCTGAGCTAGTTGCTGCCAGAGTCACCGTGTGGATGACTCTGCTTTTTAAAAAAGCCTCTAAAAAAATGCCCTCTACAGGAGGCAGGGGAACTATGTGCCTCATCTACGTCAGGAATTTTTCGGCTTTTAACCCTTGCTTAGCTCTGCTCGAGTGATCATAAAGTCAGACTAGATGAGGCACCTCGTTGTCCTGCCGCCTCCTGTAGAGGGCACTTTTTTAGAGGCTTTTTTAAACAGTTAAGCACTAAGTAGAGTCATCCATGGTGACTCTGGCAGCAACTAGCTCAGCCTTTTTCCTTTTACATTTTTTTTCTTTTCATGATGACAGTGGTGAGGCTCTGCCTCCCCTGACTGCATGTCCCTGTCTGGCAGCATCTGCACTGTTGTTATATTTTGAAAACAATTAAAATCAATATAGTTTTAGTGTGCCTTCAATCTTGGATGATGTGGGTAACTATCAAAAGTAAAACTAATCATGTTTGTTTCTTTTGATCTCTCCCATTATTAAGTTTATACAGTGTTTAACTTTATATTTTGTTGTTAGCAATTAAGAATCTTTTTAAAATGGGAAAGATTATAAATCCAATCATAATAAATTAAACAATTAAAACTCATGCATTTTTAAGACTTATTATTAAGTTCATCATTAGCCGATCTATCATCCGTACAACCAGAAGCATGACCCAATGGCAGAAATATTCAAATCATCTACAGCAGAGGTTCTCAACCTGTGGGTCAGGACCCCTTTGGGGGTCGGATGACACTTTCACAGGGGTCGCCTAACACCATTGGAAAACACATATTTTCAAAAAAATACAGAAAACATAAAATAATTTAATGGTTGGGGATCACCACAACATGAGGAACTGTATTAAAGGGAAAGTTGAGACCCACTGATCTACAGACTTGCAATCCACACAACTCATACAATTGGAATTACAAAATGTAGCTGTGGCGATAACCACAATCACAATGATGCTAGCACTATTGCCTGCCTTTGTTGATCAATGCTGCCCTACAACTATTGTTTATAAGATGATTTCAGAGCCCCGAGCCTCCTCAGCATTGTTTGGCTTTTCTTTTTTATCAGTCCCCAAGTTTAAGGTGATTTCTACTTATGTTTCTATGGCTTTTTTGAAGAATATGGTTTCATGTGTATGTTCAGGCATCAGAATACAGATGAACCAAAGTAACTGTTTAACACACACACAATCTTGAAATTATGTTCCAGCATGTGATTCCAAATTCAGTGAATCCATTCCTGAGTTGTTATACACCAAGCCATAAAATATCTCTCTAGTATAGGCTGTTCCATATAGTTCGAATCCTCTTTAGCGTAAATAACAAGATCCTTCATTGGTTTCACTGTTCAATCTGCCTTTGTGAGGTCAGCAGAATAAAGTGAAAATTCCATTGCGAATCTTACCTGTATCTCTTAGCAACATCTTTTCCAATAAGCTACCTATGTATTTTCATCATAGGAACATTTTTATTGAATCCTCATAATCAAAACAAGATGTTCAAGTATTAGAATGAAACTATTTATAGATGCATTATTTAAAAATAAGAAGTATGTTGACTAATTAAGTTCTGATCAATGAGTATTATCATTGCTTTTGTTCTTGAGTCTTCCTGGAGGGAAATCGTTGTTTTTTGGATGATGAGACTTAAATATCAGAATCACAGAGGTATGGCTGAAAAATTATTGAGTTTAATAAAATAAAGATTGCATTCTGAGAGGAGTTGCTTAAACAATGATTTGACTCTAAATAATTATGTCCAATGATTTGGATATAATTATTTACCACCAGGAAAAACTGGTTGATAATAATTGTTAATTTTATGTCCAATATGGAATGCTACAGTGATTTTTAAAAAAGAAATAATTATATCCATAAGATATAACAGCCTCCTAAAAAAGCACCTTTGAGACAACCATGACCTGGATGACTGAGAATCATTGGCCCTAATGATTTAAGGATAAATTCTACAGTGATTCTCGGGTACCTCAAAATTCTTGAAAAGTTTCCAACAATTCAGAAATGATCCTTTTAAAACCTAATGACATTAGTAATAAGGAAAAATTGGTGTTTGATATATAATAGCATTTGAAAGTATTTGATACATTGCTATTGGGTCTGAAAATTAGTATTTTGAAATAAAAACGGACTAATTAAACACATATAGCTCAAAAGTGTATCACTTGTTGGCTAGTTGAGGTAGAATTCACAATATGCAAATTTGATTTTTCTTACAAAGGTTATTGTTCAAAAATTATACATACTTGTCAGTAGTGGGTTTCAAACTTTTTTAGAACCTCTTCTTTAGGTGTGGCCTGCTTTTTGGGAGTGGCTTGCCGGCCATGTGACCAGGTGGGATTGGCTTGCCAGCCATGTGACTGGGTGGATGTTGCTTGGCAGTCATGTGACTGGGGGGGCGTGGCCAACTTGTAAAATGTGGTGAAACACACTTAACAATGCTCTTGCTTAGCAACCAAAATGTTAGAAACTCTGGCAATTGAAGCACGCAAGTCTTAAAGCTGTCAAGTTACAAAACCTTTACACCCCTAACCCTTTAGAGAAAAAAAACGTAGGGTTGTTCAAACTTGACAGCTTTAAGACTTGTGGACTTCAACTCCCACAATTCTTCCTCCAGTCATGTTGGCTCAGGAACTCTGGCATTGAAGTGTGCAAGTCTTAAAGCTGTCAAGTTACAAGACCCTTGCACCCATAACCCTTTAGAAAAACCTCAGGGGTGTTCAAACTTGGCAGCTTTAAGACTTGTGGACTTCAATTCCCAGAATTCCTCCTCTCGCTCTTCATCTTGATGATGTGCAGACGGGCGGGGAGGGGAGGGAACTGGAACCAGTTCTAAACGGCACTGTAGATTTGTAGAACCTCTTCTATATAAGAGGTTAGAACTGGCAGGAACCCACCCCTGATACTTGTGAAGATTCATTTCAAGTCTACTTAAGGAAGAACAAAACATCACTGTGTGTACCATTAAAAATAGGAATATTGCAAAAATGATGTTCTCAAATGCTGTCTTCCTTCTGAAATGATTTATGAGCCTTCATATGATATAGGAAATGAAAACTAGAAATCTGGATAAGTAATGATTGCTTCAAGAGAATGGATATCTCTGAAAGCACAGTACATCCTGATAGGTTGACCTCCAATAAATTACTCTAGCAATTTTCAAACTGAGAAAAGGAAAGTTTTGTACTTTTATGGATAAGAGACTCTACAGTATAGAGCTTGGCAATGCCAAGATACTTCTTTAGAAGGTAGGCAAGTGCCATGTACTGTCTGCCATCCGACTGATTATAATTTTCTAGAAACAAACATGAAAGAAAAGAGTATTTAAGCAAAGTATTTAAGATCACTCACAAAAACAGTCAAGAAACAGTATAGCAAGGAATGTATCCAATGTCAGCATGTTGATTTCCATGACTAAGTTCTATACCAGACCAAGCTGGCTGGCCTATGTTAACTGTTCTTCCTACTTTTTTTCTTCTCTTTCATTGAAATATATTCTAAGAAAAAAAGAAAGGAAAGGAACAATTAGAATGTTAGGAAAAAGCAGAATGTATAAACAGGGAACAGTATGAGTAAAAGATAGGTTGGAGCTAAATTTGGAGTGAGCTGTCAAATAGTTGGGGAGAGACTATTTTGCCATTCTGAAGATCTCAAACTTATCTTTTGTTCTTTCAGGATTTATGGAAACATGTAGTCTGAATCCTACTGAATGGATTTTCTGGTTATATGTTGTCTTGGAGACCACTCATTTCTTTTTGAGCGTTGCATTTTTAAATATATTTTAACTGTATGCCTCCCAGAGTTGTTGGAAGTTGAGAAGCCCATAAAGTCTTATTAGTACAACTATTAAAGTAGTAATACCTCTTTGTAGTAATATCTTATTATAGTAAAGAAATTCTTGCCTCCCAACATAATCATAATTATTCATCTCTCTCACCTTGACAAATGCCATTTATTTCTGGGCACTTGTTAAGACGTACAGTAATAATTTTTGTGTCTATGTATTATTGTGTTGTGTATACAAGGTGTGAAGGTTATCAGGCAGTGACAGTCATCTGATTTTTTTTTCCAATAGCATTAACAATATCATTGGAAGAGAATATTTGCAGCACACGGTATAGAAATTGTGCAATCTTACAAAGGTTTCACTGGCTTGTGTATTTATTATACTTAAGTCTCTTAAAGGAGGTTTATACAGTTTAGATGTTATATTAGCTCGTGACCAATTGATACACTACCCCACCAGTTCATCCTTACTGGGACTCTTTAGGGATAGGTAACCTCCTTACTAAATATTTTATGTTCAACGTTTAAGTAATTCAGAGCCCAATTCATCAGATGCTAGGAAGTTTTATTTGATGAAAAGCAAGTTAGTAGACTTGTCACATGCTTGTATTTCATGATAATTATTTTTAGCACGGTTGCTAATCCAGCAAGTTTCGTACGAATCTAACCACAAGATAATTGTCTGTTAAAGGCCACAGTGAAAGCTTCAATATCCTTTCTAAGTGGGTTTGATAAAAATAAAAAAGATCTAAAGATTTTTAAAGTATTGATTTTAAATATTAACAGGAGGCAGCAAGTATGTCTTATTTGCAACCTATCATGCTCACCATGGCCTAATGTAAATCAGGACTATAAATAACTATCTGTGGGTTTCATAGAACAGATGATGCCATTCCTGACCTAGAGATATAGACGTTTTATGCTATGTTGATGATGACTAAATAGTATCTTAATAGAGTCCAAATATTCCACATTGTGTCACCCTACATTCAAGATGTTTTTTTGCTGGCAGAAATATTTTTTTTAAAAAATGAGGAACAAAATGCAGGTATTTTTCATTACTTTTGGAATGAAAACAAATCAAACCATTACCTGGTAAATAGCAGGCCATCATTAGTGGGCCCACATCTTTTCCCCTTTGGAGAACCCTCCCTCAAAAAATAAAAACTTTGGGGGGGAAAGTTAACGGCTCAAAAAGGGCCTTTTTGAGAGTTCCCTGACTAAAGTATATTCTCTCCCCCCCCCCCAACCTGCCACTATAATATCTACCAGTGTAATGTTTATATTGTTTTGTCCACTGAATTCAATGGCCCAGATTATTGGATAACAGTAGCCACCATTGTATACATCATACAAACAAAAATTAAGACTAGCAAATTGAGCCTTAAAAATCCAGATGACTATTAGATGCAATAAAGAGCGACAGGTTTTGCTATCAGTAAGTGGCCCTTTCGATTTTTGTAACCCAAATCTGGTAGATTTAGTTGTTATCCTTGAATGGAAAGTATTGATCCATCTGAACAAAGTCTGGAAAGGGAGTGCTCTTTTCCACCCTTCCTCTTAAAATACAGCCCTGTAGGAGCTCCATTTCTGCTTTTCCAGTTTTGATTCAAGAGATTAGAGATAACATGCTGAAAAAAGAGCTAATGCAATTGTCTTTGTACAGGTAGGGAGAATATGAAGATTATATTGTATACATATAGAAGACAGCTGCACTATTGGGAGTTCTGCTGTGGATAATATTTTATTTATTTAGAAAATCTATATAGCCACTCACTTCACATAAACAATATATTCATGTGATATTCCCAATTTTATATGCATGTGAGAAATGTGCATGCATATCTATGTTACCAAGTTAAAAGCAGTATATATTAGGAACAGTTCATTCCTGGGTTAATTTCTTAAAAACCTTTCTCACACACCATTTAGGCTCTTCCTTCTGGGACTAAATCTGGGGCCTTTTTTTCTATAGTAAACATCACTGGGCACCAACTCTTATTTATCAATTGGCAAGTAGATTATATCCATCCAGCGAAAGTGTTATGAATGCTTGCTATAGAAAGGTTTAGCTTGAATGGATGAAGAAAATATAACATTGTGTCATTGAAATACTGGTATTTCAAGAGCCATGGTGGCATAGTGGTTAGAATGCTGTATTGCAGGCTATTTCTGCTGACTGTCGGGTTTGATCCTAGGTTGACTCAGCCTTCCATCCTTCTGAAATCGGTAAAATGAAGTCCCAGATTTGGGGGGGGGGGGTTAATATGCTGTAAACTGCTTAGAGAAGCCTTTAAAACACTGTGAAGCGGTATATAAGTCTTATTGCTTAGCGCTATTTCCAAATGAATGTATTACCTTAGATTCAGAATCCATTCAGAGGAAATCTTTTCAAGTTGCAAATGAGTCACCTCCTCCTCCTCAAAAACCCAGATACTGATGTGAGCCCTTTTTGCTATTACAGACTTGAGTCTCCGACACGCTCTTTGGTGATGGAGGCTCCCAAGGGAGTTTTGATTAATGCTGAAGCTGGCAACCTGGAAGCAACGTGCAGGACGGAGCTTAAGCTGCAATCCAAAGATGGTGAGGTACGGAGAAAATGCAGTACACTTCAGAGCTGAGATCAGGACTCTGCTTTCGTTCTATTGTCAAGGCTGTTTAATTTGCAATGAGTACAGAACAGATCTTAGTACATTTAGGCAATTTTCAGATTTAAAAATTGGATGTTAATTCCATTTAGCACTGGAAATTCTCTTGGCAATTCCATTGAGCATTGATTTTAAAAAGAAATATGGATAGTTAATATATTAAAGTTCCTACATCAAGATGGTGGAACTCATTGTATGCAAACTGTGTTTCTCTCATACAAAGTGGCAAGTTGATTAATTAGTGTTAAAAGGCTGGGATAATAGCAATGATGATAGGAAACAGATTTATGTAGCTGTAAAAATGAGTAGTACAACTAAATTCCCATTTTGTTTGACAGTTTAAAGTGAGTTTTTCTTGACCAGTATAATTACCTCTTATATCATTTATTTTGTTAGTGAGGTGGGATCAACTCACTCCTATTGATCTGTAGACCTGGCAGCATTTTTAATGGGTTAAAACAAACTCTTTAGATCTTTGAAAGTATTTAGGAATTTGCAATGGTAGTCGACAAATTTAATAACTCAGGCATTACCCAATAATCAAAGTGTACCAAGCCAATTTCAATGTAATTGGAACTATGGAATATTTTAATATTCAGTTGTCCTAGTTCAGTTTCTTGACATGCAAATGTAAACTATTAGCACTCCATTTAACAGCTAGGGTTTTCTGGTAAGGTCTTTGCAGTCAAGATGCAAACAGTGCTTCAGAAGGTATAAAGGCACAAACACAGTACCCAGCTGCAATCCCTGGAAACAACTGCATCTTTTCCCAAGATTGGGAAAAAATGCCAAACCATTCCAGATTAAAAAAACACGTAGCTGCTTTAAGATGCTGCATTCTGGCGGTATGTTTGTGCTGACGCATTTTATAAAGCATGATTTCAAAAATGGAATCCAAAACACTGCACACTCGTAGGGCGTGCCAAATTTTTCAACTTCCAAGCAGTAGGGGTGCTCAAGAGTGACATGCCTTGCGGATTGTAAAGATATCTTTGTTACTTTAACATAATTTAAATGTGTTGGGTAAGTAACTATATAAATATCATAACTTCTTAACATTTTGTTAGTTTTATTTGAAGTGAATGTGCATAGTCCTGATTTTTAGTTTTTAAAGGTATAGGTAAGGCAGCAACTCAGTGGTGGGTTTCAAAAATTGTTCGAACCTACTCTGTGGGTGTGGCCTCCTTTGTGGGAGTGGCTTGCTGCCCATGTGACCGGATGGGAGTGGCTTGCCAACCATGTGACCGGATATGAAGATGCCAACGACACTTGTCAGAACCACCTTAAATTACCTCACACACAGCACTGGCATGCATAAGAATCTGATGCAAATTTGTTTTTTAAAAGGCATCTTTGGTTTGTGTTAAAACAACTTCAATACACGCAATGTTCTGATTGCACCACAAACGCAGTAGTCATCCTTACCTTTCACAGAGGCACTGAGTTTTATAAATATGAGCATGATAGTGTAGAATAATCATATCCAAGGACCAGTGGTGGGTTTCTAAAAGTTTTGGAACCTCTTCTGTAGATGTGGCCTGCTTTCCGGGTCCACTGGTGGAACCTCTTCTAACCGGTTTGGTAGGTTTGACAAACCGGTTCTACCGAATAGGTGCGAACTGGTAGGAACCCACCTCTGCAGCAACTATAACTTGCTTTTTCTGCAACAAAGGCTGTAAAAGTTTAACATTGCCTAATAATGAAAGTGTCAAGCCCAGATACATTTGTGGCTGCTTGGGCCTTGGGTGGTATCCTATTCTTCTATCTCTCCTTAGTTTTCCCTACTGATGAAGATAACACACACATTCCAATTTTCAGCTCAAGAAAGAAGAACGATTTAGTCATTTCCACCTTTTAAAATAGCCTCTCTCAACCTTTTTATAACCTGCAGGAATATTGAAACAATTTTCAGGTCTCAGGGAAATGTTGAATGAATATTATATCTACAACTCGCAGTAAATTAGTGTGATCAGTAAGTGGTACATATAATCCTAGAAGAATTAGCAGTGCTGTTTTGAATGAACACGTTTTTTCTTCTTCTATCTTTCAACATACTTTCAAATCAGCTTTATTTCACTATTTTTTTTAGTGAAAAGAAACTTCCCATAGTACCTCGGATCATTTTTTCCTCTATAGACTATTTTCTTGGCTTAAGACCATTTGCCTCACCAGGACCTTCACACATACTGCTAACCTCTGGCTCTAACCCCGGGTAACAGTCTCCAGTCTGAGGTTTCATAACCGTCACCTCCAGCACATTGACTATAACAACAGTAGCATAACCTTCTCTTTATCTGTACCTATTAACTAACTAGAGCTTCCCCAAAGGTCCTGTTTCATGTAACAATAGACACAACAGTCCTCTTATATCTATTACACACCCAGACACCTAGCAAACAAACTGAATGCAATCACAACTTTCTGGCAAACTACAAAAAGCTTCCATAAAGCTTTTAATTAACTATTCAAATAATAATTTCTCCTAAATATTATTGCAACTATCAAGTTGCACTTAATTTGTGAGATAAACATTGAAAGAGTTCTGACCAAAATGCCTTGGTCCAGAGAGCTGGAAATAGCTATAAATTCAGTGGCCAAGAGAGCATATGAAAACTCTCTATACATTTTTAGAATCTCACTGAGTCCTAACACTGAAAATAGATACAGAAAGTGAGTCTCAATAAAACTCAGTTCAAGGTAAATCCTAACTGCACTTCTCTCTTTGTCTAGATTTCCCCCTTGTCTTCCCTTTCCTTTACTTCTCTGTACACATTCTGAAAATGCATTAACAGTTAGTTACAGAGTTTGAAGTGACCTTAGAGGTCATCTAGTCCAACACTCTGCTCTTGCAGGAGACCTATATTTGGGATTCGAACCATTGAATTGGCGACCTTTCTGATTGCCAAGCTCAGTATCTTAGCCATTATCAAAGCAGACTCTCTTTAACTGGGACATGACTGAGAGTGGTGTGTGGCAAATAGGATATCCTTTAAAAATTAAATATTAAAAGATAATTTGGATGAACGGCAACTCCAAGACAATATATTTCTAGGAATTCAAATAGTAGATAATTTTTGCTGTAATTAATTATGCTTAAAGGGCATTATATATCAGCAAAAAATCATCTTTTATCCCAGTAATTGCACATTTTGTTGGTCACTTGTAATGGAATAATATTGCATTTTTCTAGCACTGAATATCTGCTTATAGGAAATTTAATTTATATATTTCAAACAATGGATTTCCTGTGTGTCATTAAACAATCACAGAAAGAATAATATCAAAGACTACAAATAACAATGTAGAAAGAGCAGAAAACTGTTCTTTGTTTATTATGGCAATTATTAAGGGCTTCTAGCAGTGAAGATTGTAAACGTAGTTCCACTTCCACCATTTATAGGGGAACAATTAATTTAGCTTGTATTTTCATTTAGACTTTCCAAACTAATATAAAGACTAATGCACTGAAATTTGTCCATCTTTACTGGAGACATAGTGCATGAAGTGGAATAATCATGTTCCTGATCATAAGTGCCTCCTCCTAGGGCCCCATTTATGTATTAGCATAAGCATGTTGAAAGAGTCTTGTCTTCACATTGCCTGACCATTCTACATTCAGTCCTGGGGGATTATTTGCATTCAGGCTTTCATTTTAAGGTAAATAGTATTGAGGATAGAAACATTTACAATACAATGTAAATATAAAGGCAAATATTGGTCATCACTTTTAGCACTGATATAAGCAGACTTGTATCTATAAGACCATGCTATCTAGCCAACATTTATAAGATGCACTATTTGATGTGAACTCTGGATGTTTCTCTTTGCTATGGCTTTGTATAGGGCAGGCGATGGCAACCCACAGCTCTAGAGCCACATGTGGCTCTTTCATCCCTCTGCTGCAGCTCCCTGTCCTGGACAACTCTGCAATTGATACGGATTTTGGTTAGGACAGGTAGAAGAAAATGGACACCACACTAGGAGGAGACTCTATGGTGGGAGAAGCAGACTTCTGGTTGGCTCCAGAATTGAATGGGGGGACTTCCTGTTAGGAACTTTGTGGCTCTTTAAGTGTTTAAGGTTGCTGACCCATTGTATAGGGCAGTGGTGGGTTCTGGATTCCGTTGCAACCGATACGGTGCAACGGGGCCCGGCATCCACCACATGAACGTGTGCAGTGCGCGCATGTGTTCTTATCTCATGTGACACCTCCGCAATGCTCCAGCTGCTCAGCGGACCATCACGGAGGCACTGTACACTCCGTGCGCGTGCGCAGAAGTGCCAAACACCTCAAATACAGGTAAGGCAGGCGGGCGGGCCCTCCGGAGCACTGTACCGAAACAGTACCCGGTGCTCCCGGCAGGCACCAGTACGCCCGTACCAGGGCATACCGCCTGCAACCCACCATTGGTATAGGGATAGATTCAGCCCAGCAATTTGCTTGAGAGTATGGGATGTACGTATGCACACACATTTAAGAATGTCATGTATTCTATGTGAACTTATAACAGCAAGTACCTAAACAAATATAAGTATAACATAAAAAAATTGGGGTCTGTGTTAATATTAGCCTAATTGCCGATTCTTCACTGTATACATATCTATACTACAGAACGAAAGGCACAGTTAATTTACATCATGTAAATTACCTCACCAAGAGTAAAATTCTTTTTGTCTCCTTCATCTTCTCCTTCTTCTTTTTCAGATAAAGTTGGAGGCTTCAAAAATCAAACTACCTAGATTGCCTCAGGGATCCTATTCCCCTTCTGGATCCAATCAAAAAATCTACGAGCTGTGCGTATGTTCCAATGGGAAGCTGTTTCTGTCCCAGGCTGGATCTAGCTCCACCTGCCAGATAAACCCAAGTATCTGCCTTTGAAAGAGACTGTTTGCAGCAGACTTCATGGCAAGACAGTTAAGCTGCCACTTAATTTTGCTAGAACACAGAAAGCCTATCAAAGACTTGTGTGTATGTTTTGGGGGGGGGCGTGTGCGTGCATGTGTGTGTGTGTGTGTGTGTGAATATATAAATATATAGATATATATAGATATAAGTATATATAGATATATATATCCTTTTCCATAAAAACGAGGTTTCAGTACAAGAAATTCCAGGGTGATCCTCTTGGTGTAGCATTTATCATTCCTGCATCAAAATGTAAGAACTATGAGTGAACTGGATGCAGATCCTTTCCAGAGTATTCAGATTGTTGAACGTATGTCTCCATTTGTCAAGGGTTTTCAAGCCTCTCCAAATTTGAAGGCTAGTTCACATGTAACATTTAATCTACATAACTCTAAGAAGAAATTCTATCATGTCACAAGAGACTGCACCCAGGTTTAATCTGCCGTGTGTAAAGGCACTAGATGTGCAATTGCGGTTTCCCCAGCTGTCTAGGAAAGGGAGATAGAGAGATTACATTTATATGATGCTGAACAGAGATTCATGTACTATTGGTTCATCTGTGGACATATAGATAGATATCTGTATCTGTGGAGAAAGAGTATTGTGTATAAAGACAACCTAAACATGAAACCAAAAAAGCAAAGGCAGCACTCCTCGTGAAAGTAACAGACCAAAAAGGAAGGTAGAATATATTCAAGCTACAAGTAAAGTTCTTCAGTAAACAGAAGAACAGAGCGAGTTTAAAACATATATAAAACAAACCACTCTTGGAGTGGTTTACAGAGTCTGCATATTGATCCAAATAATCTGGGTCTGCATTTTACCAATCTTGGAAGGTTGAGACAACTTTGAACTCCAGACTGTGAGCAGAGTTAACCTGCAACGATGCATTCTAACTACTGTACCACCATACATCATATAATCAGAAGAGGCTTCAAGAAGGGCCTGGGAATGGTGTCCTGGAAGCAAATCATCTGATCATTACAAACATTCCCTGCAAAAAAAAAAATCCTAAAAATAACTCTTCTAAAAAAAAATAGTGATTAAGCAAAGGTAGCAGCAAAAAGAAAGACCTTTTCAATCATACTGTTAAAACCAAAAACCTAAAATGAATTGCACTTCAGAAAAGGTGAAGCATGTGGTTTATGTTCTGTCCACCAATATTCTGTGTCTTCTATAGTGGAAAAGACACATGATTCATGCAATTGATTCCTTAGCTGATCCCCAAATGTGTTTCTAATAGTCTAGGAAATAGAACTGGTCTATAACTTCCAAGATTTGGGGGAACACGTAAGTTATTGGTTACTCTTCTAACAAGCTTGAAACCTCAAGCCAGTTTTGAGGCTTTCTGGTCTAGAGCACACCAAGCACTTCCTAGTCAGCTCGATTCAGTTTAGATAACATTCTCACTAATGGTTTCAGTGGAGTTTGGATTAAGCCATTTCTAAATATAGTTAGGTGCTTCAAGTCATTGGTTAAAAAGACTTGGAGATACCAGTAAAGTGCACTTTTGATGGACAGTAAAATGCATAGTTACAGATTAGATTTGCAGTGCAATCCTAGACATTCTTACTCAGAAGTAAGGTCAAATACGCTCTATGAGGTTTACTTTACATAGTTAAGGGTGCAGCCTTAGTGACTATATTAAGTCTTTAAAGCATTGGCCAACTCAGTGGTTGTTGCAACCTACTTTGAGCTACTTAAATGCAAGGGGGTCACCCAGGATAATAATTGTATTGGGACACAACTATATACCATCTCTGTTAAAAGAGGGAGACTTGTGCCTATGCCTTAAGTCAATGCACTCAGCAAGGAGAAGCACATCAATATTTATCTTATTATTAAAAACATTTTATCTGATACTTTAGACTAAATGTTGGAAAGAATGGTGATTGCAATGTTTGGAAGATGAATGCGGACTTATGAGGTAGACTTAACTAAAACTGCCAAGGCTGAGAGGCACTGGTAACCTCAATCTTGTTTTTGTCTGAGTAATGAACATCTAAATTTATACTGAAGGTACAACTTCAAATCATCAGATGTGTTTGTGAATTGTGTTTTTGCTTTTGTTGTTCATTTCATACTGAATAGCGATTCACTGTAAGACTCATTTCATTAAGGAACATTTGTCAGGGTGCCCATGATGGTAAATGAACTCAATGCTGCAGAGGAAATAGTCATATTGCAGTGTGACAAGGTTTTATCTTTTCTTCTATCATCAATTTTACCGATAAGGAAAGAAACAACTTTATTGAAATGAACTGCAGGTATCTGGGTATTTGCTTCTTTGTTTCTGAAGGGCTTAACTTTCTGCTAGTTTAGTCTGTATATTCATTTGGCTCCCGATCTTTAGTTTGGCTGTTAACTAAATTGACAGTAATGAAGAATGTTTATGGAGAGAGAAGAAATACAATAGCAAAAATAAGACAAACAAGCCATTCACAACAACCATCAAATGGTTTTTAGAATCTAAGCTTAGGTGCTGAATTTGGTTAGCAATTTAAATTAGGCTCCCCACAAACAAAACCTCATCACATAGCCTGGTTCTAAAGTCCATTAATTCAGCTAACATAGTCATTAATGTACATTGGGTTAGAGAAGGCTGTCTTAAAATATGGGAGAAGTTTGCCATCCCCAAAACAACGAAAGATCTATTGGAAAAGATGTTATTTACTTCCTTTGCTAAAAATTACTAGGCTTTAATTTATTGTTCTTTTAAAATCATATGTAAAAAGGTGTTTTGATATTTGTAAAATTACATATAGTCATACAAAACATTTCCTCTTTCTTTGCTCTTTCCCAATCTAAGTTGTAGGAAGCTTAAATCTTCAAAAGTATGATTTGTATGCAATCTATAATTGTACATAAAATCCCAATAATAGTATGACTGTCATTTTTTTAACCACAATGGTGGTTGTAACAATGCACAATGCTTTTATAATTAGCTTCCTTAAAGATGGCAGATACTTGCCTGTTTTGCAGGTAAACCTATCAAATCAGTCATGGGAAAGATGGATGCCATACTCCAAACTATTCCAATTCACTTCGTTGAAAAGATAGATTTCCCATTATATTCTATATTGTTTTTTTCCAAAATAAATAATACCCAATAACAAACAAAATATGTTCAAAGGGTTAGGATTCAGTATTAAAATAAGTTATTGGTAAATTTTTAAATATATGGAGCTCAATTATAATTATTTAATTATTTGTATACTCTGATTTTGATCAGTCACAAATACCTTCCATATAAAGTTAAGATTTGTACCAGGGTGAATGTTTTTAAATAAGGCATTATATATCAACAATTTGGACACATATACAGTATGTTTTATTAATACTTTTAAAAACTGATAACCTCTAACAAATGTTTATTATTTTAATGTAACATTTGTTTCCCTTTATATTCTTCTACTCTCCAATTTTAATTTTAAAAGAGATTTCTACAGGCTTCTGTGGAAAGTAATTGTAAGGGGAAAAAACCTTCTTACTCTAAAGCAAAGATCCTCAACCCCCAGTCCATGGATCGGCACGGGCTACAGCAATCCAGAAACCAACCCATGCAAACAAACAAAGCCCCATAGAGCCGAGGTGGCGCAGTGGTTAAATGCAGCACTGCAGGCTACTTCAGCTGACTGCAGTTCTGCAGTTCGGCTGTTCAAATCTTACCGGCTCAGGGTTGAGTCAGCCTTCCATCCTTCCGAGGTGGGTAAAATGAGGACCTGGATTGTTGTTGGGGGCAATATGCTGACTCTGTAAACCGCTTAGAGAGGGCTGAAAGCCCTATGAAGCGGTATGTAAGTCTAACTGCTATTGCTATTGCATCTGAGGGATACAGGCAGCACACAAAACCATGCCCCTTCTGGTTCACAGAAAAAACCTCTCTCCAATGAACTGATCCCTGGTGCCCAAAGGTTTGGGGGCCGCTGCTCTAAAGGGATTGTTGCCTCAAATTTTGGAGTGGTCACCTCAAATTTTATTAGTGACCGCTCCATAAAAAACTGTCTGGTTTTTCCATGTAATAATCATGGAGTTTGATGAATTCCACAGAAGTCTTGAGAGATTAAGTTTACTTTATTGGCTTTATCTAATTATTTCAGCTCAAGAAAGTTTGGTATGCTACTTTCACTAGCATTTTTGTCCATTTTTCTCTCAATGACCACTAGTATTCATCTTTGGTTGCCAAGAAGAAGAAATATAAATGGTGGACTTCCACTGAAGTCAAGCTAAGAAGAATAGGCTGAAATGCTAACTGTGGGTATCCAAAGGGTTTTCTCAGTAAGGATTTAGTATGAGAAACCTTATTCTCCAACTCACATTAGTTAAATGTAGTGACATGTAGATGATATCAAGCAGTTATATTTGTTATTCGTTTTACATTATTTATTTTTGAAATACTCAAAAGTTCTTGTTATATTTAGAATACCTCAACCAACTATAAACTCCATGGTTAAGAAGATAGGCCTGCAGTACTTTCAGCACACTTTAAAATAACTTTACATCTGAGAAATACGGTAGACCTGGTTGATATCAATGGTCTGTACAGAAGTAACCTAATCCTATTAACTGGAAACAGTTTGCATTATTCTCTGGTTTGGTTTGATTCAACGGTTAGTGTAATTTTAAAGTCGAAATGAAAAGTTATCATTTAGAAAATGGTCACAATGAAAAAATATTCTTAAAAACAGTTACAACACTATTTAGGTAATGGTTGTTTATAATTAAACCAACTCATGCTCTGATGAGAACCTGACACTTAATGAAATCATTTGCTCCCAAAACATCAAGCATATACAAATTGCATACAGATGCAGTTGCTAGGGATCATGTTGTTAGGTGTGGTATAGTCATTTTTAATCTCATATAACTAGCTATAAAATCATGGGACAACTTATCTTACAATAGTATACCCATACCTACATAAGCATACATAATCTACAGGGACTGGATACGTGTAGCCTATGTAAGATAGCATTGAGATGAAATACAGTATGATAGCAGTTCAGAAGAGCATGTGGGCTTGTTCTGTGTCATCCCAGAGGGCAGGACTAAGACCAATGGACTGAGACTATAAGGAAAAAGATTCAGTTTAATAATGAGAAGGACTTTCCGGATAGTAAGAGGCTGTCAGCCAATGCAATAGATTGCCACATGAAGTGGTAAATTTCCTTTGCCAGGAGCTTTCAAAAAAGAATGGATAGTCACTGTTTATATGGAGCCAAAGTTTGTGCATGAGAATGCATGAATTTCTAAACTCTAGGCAAGAATTCAAAACTTTCCCAGGTGGTGGGCAGCACTGTGTTGGACACATGTTGGAAGAGTTGGCTGTCTCATGATTTTTTTTCAATTTTTATTTGCTACTTTTTAAAAAATGCTTTCAAATGGGGTCATGGAAGGAAAGGACCCTTGGTACCCTTTACTGGGGGTACCCTTGGGTGCTATTGATCCCTGCTATGTAATCATCAAATTAGAAGGGATCTCAAATATCATGCAGGGCGAAACCATCCTGCTTGTTACATGCTAAAACATTTTAAACATTATTTCCTATTATTGTTTAATGTGGTATAATTGTTTCTGTTTGATTAATTCCAATCTTATAAATGAGCACTAAAATCAAAATTAAGCAAGAGGTTCTTAAGCATTATAGTTCCACTTATTCTTTAATACTGGAGCATCCCTAGTAGTAGAATTTAAAGTCTCTCTATCTATTAGGAAGTCATTCTCTGGCGCACAAATAAGCAAAATATGGGGAACAGTTGTGAACCTTTTAGGCCCATAATGTCTTTCTTCAAGTCTTGGTTGCTTTCTAGAAATGTGTCCAACTTGAAGCTTGTTCAGTATTCATTGAAGTCTTGTGGGTCTTTGTGCTCGTTACATAAAAAGCTAGAAAACAGAATGGCAAATCAACTTTAGACTTACCTGTGATAATATTTTTATACAATACCTTAATAGTTTCTACTTGTGGGTTTAACCTCTAAATTAGGGATTAAACTTCAGATACAGCATTGGCATATAGCAGGAAGTCTCAGGACACTGAGTTAGAGGTAGCTTCAGTGTGACATGGAAACCTTAATTGCAAAGCTCATAGATTTATAGAATGTAAGAGTTGGAATATATCTTAAAGATCATTTGCTCCAATTCCTTGCTCAGTGCAGGAATCTATGATTATAGAACCTATTATTATGGCCCTCTAACTTCAGTTTTCAATACCTAAGCCTCTCTCTACCTCCTAATTCATGTTCCATTCCTGAGCAGCCCGTAACAAAATCTATTTGGAATTTAAAGCCATGGGTTTTTTCATTCTACTTTCTGCAACAAATTGGAACAATTTACTCTGTCTTGCATTACAGCTGATCAAAAGATAGCTATCACATCTTTCGCAATCTTCTCTTCTGCAGGCTAAACATACCCAATCATTCTTCATCCTAGTCATTTTTCCTTTTTTTTAATCTGCTCTTCCTCCCAGTTCAGATCTCTTTCACATACGCTACGGTGAAAGTTTATCATTTTAAAACTAATTGAAAAAGCTGTAGTGTGCATTTCTAATTAATATGGACTTTATTAAATAACATATGTAGATTTAAGGTGACTTTGAAATATTTCCCAATGTGGAAGAAATTGAATGTTGTCAGCAAGCTTATAAAGTATATGTATACCTCCAAAAGTTGCCATTCATAGAAAATAACTAAAGGCATTGAAAATAAATGGAATTTATATCTAGGTAGTTATTTATTAAGACTGCAATGTTAAACATATATCTCTACTTGGGGATTGGGGATACTTTTTAGCAGCTAATGTCCCTTGTTCAGATACTCTTTTGAAAGTAAACTTCAAACAAATGCGAGCATTTTGATGTTCATTCCAAAGGCAGAAAAAATTACCAAGAATACCAAGAAAGTGTTACTTGATATCTCCATATAGCTACACACACACACACACACACACACACACACACACACACACACCAGAGAGGAAAGGTTGTAGCACATCCATGGCTATATCCAATTTTAAATTGAAATGCTGTGAGAGAATAAATTATGCTGCAGAGGTCAAAGGCTCTATCAAACAACACTTTCTCCAGTATGAATGATATTCTTGGTAATTGTCTCTGCTTTTGGAAGCACCAAGATACTTGCATTTGTTTTAAGTTTATTTTCAAACTGCAGAGTATCTGAATCAGAGCCATAGGTTGCTTAAAAAAATCTGCAAAGTGGAAAGAAAAAAAATTGCTCATTTACATTATTATGTTCATCTAATTACAATTCCTGTTTGATTCATAATGCAATTATGCAGAAGTGCTTACAGGTACCAGCATCTGGCAGATCTTGTCTGACTCTAACACGTATTTGGTTAGTATGTGGCTGGGGAATCCCAGGGCTCTCTTCTAGATAAGGATATTGATTTTTTTTTTTCTGGAGGAAGGGCAGTAGCAAACTAGTGACATTCTTTTGCCAAGAAGCATTGGTGTATGTGTAGTCATCAAGAGTTAATCCTGCCTTGAATAAGAACTTTTTTATAAGTCATCCCAGGGGTGTCAACCTCGCAATGACACATTGTCATCACATGACGTGTCATAACTTTTTCTCCCTTCACTAAAATGGGGTCGGGCATGACCAGTGCAAGATGCTTCCGGGCCACGAGTTTGACACCCCTGAATCAGCCAAATCAAAGTACTTCCACACCCCTGCCATTTCTTTCCCCCAAACTCTCAAAAACAGTTGGGAAATGTCCTAATATCACCTTCCGTTAATTCAGAAATGCTGAAAATGAGCATTACTGTTCCAAAAGAAGCTGTCACAAATCCTGCAGGAACAAATTTAACTTATTCCATCCAAAAGGAAATACATTTAAAAATGAAGCAGCCTGTACTTTGCAAATGGCTCATCTTTTGCCAGCATACACCTTATGGAACCTGCTGGAAGGCGGTATGAGCCAAGAATTCCTTCTATGGAGAAGCCATTGTCCTTCAAATCTCATAGCACCCCTTTTTGTCCTGTAATCTCTGACCTAGCCCTCAACATTTTCTCAGGAGTGCTTTTCAATCCACTAGAGGAAATTAGAAAGCTGTGGATTACAGAAGGGAAGAATAGCATAGGAGAACATCTCACTGGACTAATGGAAGACTGTCAGCAGGACATTGGTATTCCTGTAAAGAAATTCAATTGATTAGGGTTTTGTGGCAATATTTTCATCTTTCTGCTTCCTCACTAGTATATTTTAACAACATCAGACTACAAGTTCAAAGGCAAGGTGAGATAGTGGGTTGTTGATAATTTTATCAAATTTAGTTTGCTTTGTTACTGCTGTTTCACTGGGCTAAAGGAAAAGCTAAAATAGATGCCCCATTGATGAATCTGCTTAATCTTTCTGTTATAGGTGACAGAAGAAAAGATTTGATTTCTTTATATTAGCAGTATAGCTACACTACCAAATACTTGAAATAAAGTTGGGCTGCTTTAAGAAAAATCCACCCAATTCCCTTTTTTTAAAAAAAAAAAATCACACTGAAGCCCTTCAAAAAGTTTCTTTATAGTGAATTGTAAGAATAAGTTTGCTGACTACAATATGTCAGATCCTTTTTTATATTGTGACAGATTTTTTTTCTACATTCATGTTTGTGTCTTCTTCCATTTTCTGTACTAAAGTCATAATCATGAATAAGACAAGGCAAAAAATAAAAAACAATCAGAAGACGTCTGCTGGTAAATGCATTACTGCTTTCTAAAGCAGTGTTATTCCTGTAAGCTTTTACAAGATTTTTCTCTAGCAAAGCAGCATCTGTAAGCAGTTTTCAATCTGAAAACAATAATGATGCATATCATAAATAATTGTATAGGACTTTTTTCATACCAGTCCACTGGTTTAAAAAAGGAGCAATGTGGTGTTTCCTATCGTTTATACTAATAACTTTCAGTTGAAGAGTTCTTTGGTTCATTTTCTTGTATGCTGATAAAAAAAAATTAGTGTTTGTTGTGTTTTTGATAGTAGACCCTTTATTTTGGACTGAGTTTTCAGGCAGCTGCACTGGATAATTATTGTTACCCATATTGATATAATAAATAATTGATACTTAATGAGTATTAATGAAATACCCAATTTTACTCACAGATACCCAAATACATTACCCCAAATAGTATATTTTGCTTTGCAGTTTTTTTCCAGCCATACTACACCCATCAAGCTAATATCGACATCAATGCAGCAACAAGTTATTTGTATGAATAGTGATAGGTGTGAATGCAGTCTGAAGTCAGAGGGCAAAAAGGTGAGTTCTGAGCAAAGAAAGGATACTATTTTTAGACAAATGTAATAGAATCCTTGTAAAAATTTAATATAAACTTGTGTAAAACATGTTACTTTCTGCAGCTGGAATCTAAATTGTAGCTATGGAAGATGATATAGAGTTTATGAGCACCATTTTTAAAAATGTGATACTGTAGTTATAAAAATCTTTACAACATTGTACACTATTCTATATGATATTGTGAACAAAATGGAATGATTTCCATTTCTTCTGCGTAACTGCACCAAGAAGGGGCAATCTGCATGCCTTAAAGACTTTACAGTAGCCCCCAAGTCCAACTGTCATGCTCCAAACACTGGAAAGCTATAATGTAAATTTTAAAATAATATTCATATAGCCCATCCAAAAATATTCTGACTCTATCCATGTAGATGGCTCCCTCTATTTTGTATTAATCCTACCATCTAAAAGCCTTTCCCCCATAAAATCTGAAATCAGCTGCCCAGCCACCCTAAGGTTGCCCGATCCTGATCTAAAGCACAACTTGCTGACAAACTCTCAATATGGCTTTATAGTTGAAAAGCATCAAAAATTATGAACAGCTTTTATTTTTCACCTTTGAACATTCATTAAGATCATTACGTCAACTACTAATCAGTTACATGTATGGAAGGCAGTCTGCCTTGAAAGGAGCATCAACATTGAGGAATAAAGCTAACTTTTGCTCCTGCCCCCATTTTTCCAATCAGTTTGCAGCAATGATGCAGGAACATGGGCATGATAGTCAGCCCCCTGCTGGACCAAGAGAAATTAGGTGCCAAAATGTAAACCAACAAGATAGCAGCAGCTAAAGTTCAATTAATTCCTCGCTTACTTGCTCCCGCATAGCACCGCTGCTGTAATCAAATTTTAAATGCCCCCAGCTGCTACTGAGTTAGAAAAATGATTCCACCCCAGATATTCTGTCATATCTATTCCAGTTCTCAAATTTGATAACTATCCACTTTCTTATTGAGACAAAGAATAGATAAAATCCCATCACAGTTTCTGAACATCTTTAATTCACCAGTAAACCACCAAACTGCAATGTGGCTGTGGCTGATCACAAAAGGTGACAATTTGCTGTTGTTTATTTTTTAAGAAAACAAATAGGATTTGTCCAGTGTCCAGAATCATTCTTGTAAATAACAATGATGCTGAAGACTGGCCCTTTACTTTGCATCATCATAATTTCAAGAGAGGTAGGTGGAGGAAGGACCAAGGATGGTGAGCACCAAGGCAGCCATCCAAGGGCACATTGGTATTTAGATTTCAGATTTGGCACAAGCCAATATGAAGCAAAAATGTGCTCTTTTTCACTGCAATAAATGAGCTAACCCTGTATTGAACCTTCTGCAGCTCTTTATCTTAAATGCTTAAATCTAACTGTCATAGCAATAGCACTTAGACTTATATTCCACTTCACAGTACTTTACAGCCCTCTCTAAACAGTTTACAGAGTCAACATATTACACATAACAATCTGGGTCCTCATTTTAACGACCTTGGAAGGTTGGAAGGCTGAGTCAATCTTGAGCTGGTGAGATTTGAACTACTGAAGTTCTGAAGCCCAGTTGGCAGTCAGCAGAATTAGTCTGCAATACTGCATTCCTACCAATGCGCCATCAACGCTCTAAATGCTCCTGTACATTCTCAAAGAAACGATTCTCTATTGCCCTTTCTGTTGGCTAATGTTCCTGAAAGAAAATCTAACTCAGTATACTCACTAATAGTCCGCCTGGTGTTTTTCAGTTCCAGTCAGGTTTATTCTTGTTTTGTAATTCATTGCCACCCACGACAAAGATTCTTAAGGAGGAATTAGTAGATAGAAAGTAAGCAGAAAGTAAAGAATTCAGTTGAGCTCTTTAGTGCTTCAAAGCAAATGTAGACATATAGAGAGACAGGCTGCTGACTGACTGCTGAACATCTCTGTAAGACCTGTTGGTCCCTTTGTCAAGGCCTTTTAATGAGCAGAATGTTGAATCATGCTACCATGATATTGATTTATCCATCACTGTGGGAAATAGCTAAGTAGCTTACAGCACAACAATAGCTGCATTAGAACCACAGTGGGAAGGGGAGAGAATATAAGGATTGTGTTATGCGTTATATGGAATCCTCTCTTATTTGCATGGCTTTTGTGTTCCTTACATCCACTATAATTGTGTTTAGCAGCATGTAGTGTCCATTGGCATATAATTTCTATTTAAATTAAAGAGCCTTTTGGGGGGTTTTTTTCTCCTTCAGTAATACTACTTTTCATAAATTCATGTGACTAATCTAAAATATTATAAACTCCTTAAGATTATATCATACACATTTCATTTCAAAAAGGTGCCCTCAAACTTCTCCATTATGATTCCATATGGTTTCATCTTTACAATCCTCAATTTTGAGCTGAGGTTTTAGGGTTTTAAACTGATCTGATGTTCAGCTTAATTTGAGCAAAAGGACAAATTGTTCACTATTAGCTACAGTACGTAACATTATTTCAGGGTTTTTTTGCTTCAACTTTTCATATCTACAGGACCAGTAGAAATTTCCCATTGGTTAACGTGAATCATTCATTAGAAGTGACTTTTCATTCACAATTTTGCACTGATAGCATGCATATGCAAACTAAGATGATGAGAGAGATTTAAATGTTATTTTAAAGTGACATCTGAAATATCTTCAGATTCTTGGTTTAAGTCCTAAAATCAGAACTGGTTCGCCTGTTAACAAAGAACTTTGCTGAATCAAACCAAAGATCCTTCTAGCCTAGCATTCTGTTTCCAACAGCAACCAGACCCTGCATTGTGTTCTAGAAACTTTACCAAGTGTGAAAGCACTCACAGACTGCTAGCCCGTAGTTGTACTTTGAGCTTTGTGACCTGTGGACAAAAGGATGTAGTGTTAAGCTGAGATGTGTTTGTTTTTAAGTGTTTAAAAATAAATTGAATCCAGATTTAGTCATGCTTGGAGTAGACTCAATGAAATCACCAAACCCACTGATTCAGTTGAAATCAATGGAATTTAAATTACCCTACACTTACTTTCCTCTTTGATTCAGTTGTTTTGTTTTAAGCATGATTAAATCTGGATCAAGCATCTTATTATTAGCTCAGATTGATTTATAGAGTTCACAGTTCACAAATCTGTTGGAAATAGTAAGTTATGGAACAGATTGATTGGGGGTTGCAGATCAGTCATTTTCCTGATCATAAGTTACCCCTTATTTTATAGCTAGCCTTGTCTGGATAGCAGTGCTTAATGTATCACATAATTACTAGTGTTAAGAACAACTAAAACACTGTGTATTGAGCACTGAGAGCAGAATACATTCTCTGCTGGTTTAAGCAATGAAACCTAAAGCTGTCAAAATCCTAGCTGTTTATGAATGTAGCATTAAAGCACCATCCATATGCCATCAGAGTTTTCCATCTGTTATAGTAAATGCATTGTCTGACATCAAGGCCTTCATTATGTAAACCCAACAATTTTATATCATGTTTTGTTCATGGAGATGTTCACATTTTGTTTGGATTCTTATTTTTTATTCTTAATTTATGTATGTGTGTGATTGCGTGAGAAAAAAAGCTTTTTTATCAAGTAACATCAGTCCTTGCACACTCTATGCAAAATTTTGTAAGCATTGCAATAATGCTATGATTACACAAGGAACTATTTTAACTTTATTACACTTTCTGTATAAAAGATTTGTATTTAAAATTGTTTCAACCTGCAATCTTGTAAAATATATTAATAAAATAATGATTATTAAGAAAGAAAATGTGGCTCCATTTTTAATCATAATAAAAACAAATTAACATCAATATGTGATTATGGGATATGATATTTTCTCAGCTGCTGTGTATTTTAATTTTTGTATTGTTGCAATTGTTTTTACTTTATTTGAATTCTGTTTGCTGCCCAGAATCAGTGTTGAGATGAGCAGCCATACAAATTGAATAAATAAATAAATAAATATATAAAATATTTTATGAAGAAGACTTGCTATAAATGGTCAATCTTTTCAAAAACATTTACCCTGTGCAGATGTTTTCCATGTCCATAAATGTACCAACATATTCGAGAAGAGGTAAATAATTTCACTTTAATGTTTACAAAACGTTCTATTCATACATATGATGTGCATAATTTATTGCTTTAGATCTATGAATATGTGCCAATGAAATTTTACATTACATCCTACACAGTGGTAGGTTTCAATTTATTTTACTACGGTGCCCTTGTGCAACGCTTCTGCATGCGCAGAAGCATCTGGGTGGGTGGGAGGAGCCTCCCGGCACTGCCACTACCAGGTCACCTGATCTGGGGCAAACTGGTGGAAACCCACCTTTTATTCTACAGCTTTTTAATTTTTTTAAAAAAAATATTAATTGGCAATGGCTATGCTACAGAATTTCATCCAAACATCAATTCTAGAGTCCGAGCAGAGCTGTGGTAGGTTCTACAGATAAATTATAAGGATGGTCAGATGTTGTAGTCCAGATGTCAGGAAAGAACAGCTGCACGTCTTTTTTCAACAAAATGATCGGTTAGGAGATTCCATTTCAATCAAGACTTGGGCATCAAAACAGTAAGCTAATACATTCAAATATCAAAAGGCAATGCTGTTTCTGTGCCAAAGAGAAAGCTGTTGTGCTTTTTGAAATATTTCCTGTAGAAATGCTACGCTGACAAAATCCAGCTGAGTTATAACTTTTCTGAAAATTACTGCATATGCTACTCTAATTCCCATTACAACAGACCTAAACACATAATGAAACAATGTACTGTCTTTCCCACTGTATTTTAACTGAGAACATGATTACATATGATGAATATAATATATTTTATTATTATTTAAACTTCTATGCTTCCTTAATCGCAGCAATTCTGGGCAGTTTATACATTTACATATATCCCTATATGTAAAGTATAAAATTTTAAAGTAAATGAAACAGAACCTTTACATTGCTCCCAAATCAGAAAGCACAGGGGTGTGTAGGGCTGTAATTTTTTTTACCTTTAATTCAGAAATGACTAGTAAACTGCCAAAACATGTTCTTAGCACCTACTGATCACTAACCATTTAATCAATTTGGCATCTGACAACTCCCAATGCATACATATTGAAATTATACCACTCCAGGTCTATAGCATAAAACCCAAATTCTTTGTTACTACTTGAGCAGCTCTATATTCCCTGGGTCCAAATCATTAAAAATATAATACACAAAAGAACTCTTATTGCAAACTGACCCAAGCTGGGGCTAACTGGTAACTTTGAACAAACAGGTTTCCCAAATTTAAAATGTATGTATGTGTGTATATGTATATATGTGTGTATATGTATGTATATATGTGTGTGTACATACATCATACATATACATACATAAACGCACACACATACACATACATATACACATGTTTGTGTATGTTTGTGTGTATCCCAGCATAACTTCTCAAGCGATTTCAACCAAACTTGGTATACAGATGACTTACTCTCTGGAAACAAATATTCTGGGTGTAAGACACCCCTAAAACCCATTGGGTGTGTGTGTTCTGTTAAGATACAGCCTGTTGTGCCTTAAAATGGATTCTACTGTACTGCCGTAAAATGATTTCTACTATGCAGTGCAGTGGAGTTGCTGTGGTAACAGTACTCCACAAGGGATCTCCCTCTGGTAAGGGGGAAAATCCAACATTAGAAATTACGTTTGGTCAATACATTTCCCCCCTATAAATAAATAGCCAGGTTATTGGCTAGTTTGTTATATAAAAATGCTGGATTTTCCAACACAGTAGAGATGGGAAAGATTAAAGTGACAATAACGTAATATCCAGGCTAGGGGTTGGAGAGAATTGCAGGCAGGCCCTCTTATTCTTGCTGATCAAGTCTTTGTATTCTTCAGTATGGATTTTGACAGCTTCAGCTGCTGAAAAGGTCTCCCCACCCCCTTTTAATTCCTTCCCACTTCATTAGTTAAACTGTGAGCTTGGAAACCAAACATGAGAATAAAAAGCAAAAACACAATTGCAAGATGCGCGTTTGTTACACATTAAAAGACAAGGAAGCTCTGTTTTCCTTCTCTTCCAAAAAGAAATGTCCTGTCTTAGGACCATACTATGTTTACATTTGCAAATCAACATTCGTCAGCAATGGCCTGGTTCTCCCACCCCCATAAACAGTTTTCATTCCTCCCTTGCAAGGCCTTTGTTTTCATCTCACCAGAACATACACCGGTGTAATTGCAAAATGCCAACTGCCTTGAGAGGCTGGGATGTGTTTGCACCATCTGCTCTTTCTCAGAGAAAGATGATGGGGGTGGAATTTTCAAATATTCCTCAGATACATAATTTAGAAAACTATCATCTGGTGCAATGATTTATCTGGCAAAAGCAAAATCTCACTGATGCTAAGATTAATGTGTCTTGAGGTTTGGCTGAAAAGCTGCAAATATTTCCAGCCATCAACTATTTTCCCAGTATTTGAACATTAGCAGCTATAACTGACAGCCAAGAGTATTGTCAGGTGACATTTTTTCCCCACTCTATAATCCCTGCAAATTGTCTTGAAGCTGCCTTCAGCACTATGGTCTTCAGATCAGGCAGGGGATACACCACCTATCTCTAGCTACTGCAGGGCTAGGAACAGCAAAAATCCCTTGCATTCCACACTCCACTCCAAAAGAAAAAAAATATTTGTTCACATTCTCAGAACACTCTGTACAAATGATGTAAAGAGATAGCTGCAAAGCCAGCAAGTCACCATTCCTCTGTTGCAGGGAAAAGACTACTGCTAGCTAATGATGTAACAACAACAGACTGGTAATTTTACAATCAGTTATTTGCATTTATTCAAATACAATTGGACAATAAGGGACCAAGGGTGGAGGGCAACTGGACAAGGAAAATTAACCAGGGGAGCAGCTCTGACATACTTTTCCCATTCATTATGACTAAGCCTGTATGTTATTACAGAGACTGAAATTGGGGATGGGAGAGGTCCATTGTTAACAATGACATTAAAGCAGGGCCGGATTTTCCTATAGGCTAACTAGGCTTCAGCCTCGGGCCTCAAGATCAAGAGGGGTCTACATTCAAATTGTTAGCAAAATTAAAATTACACTATTCTAAAAACAGTGAACACTAAAACACTGAACCGAAAAGAAGGAGAAATTCTACGCATATGACTAATAAACAAACATAAAAATGTATTGGTTAAGATCGTTCCAGCACCGCGGCAGTTCGGGAGCCCGCCCACGTTCCCGGCACCGGCGGTCGGGCGAGAGGCACGGCCGCTCCCAGTAGCCGCCCCGTCAATGCGGAGCCCACCAGTGGCCAGGCAGGTGAGGGCGAGGGGGCCAAGCCGGGCAGCTGAGCGCAACAGGGGAGGCAGCTGGCCTCACTGCCTTTGCCGCAGAGCAGAGCCACCCTCCGTCGGGAGGCCAGCTATATATATTGATATATATTGATATATCACAGTAATGATGTATTTTATTGTCTCTCATGTAATTTACAAACTTAAAAATGGGAGGTGAAAGGGCCTCATAAGTGGAATAGCCTAGGGCCTCTTTTCATCTAAATCCAGACCTGCATTAAAGATTCCCTAAGTAGTGGAAGTATCAAAAGCCACTCAGTTAATACCACCCATAAAAGAAATACCCTCCTTTCCCCTAAGAAGTTCTTGGTTGCTTTATAATATCTTGTTGTTTATAATCAGCTGAAGTAAAATCAAGAGGAAGAAATATCTTTAAAAGTTAGATCATGGCAACTGGACCAAAATTTGTTAATCTGAGACCTTAGGTTACTCATCTAAGTACTGTAGCTTCATCTGTCAAAATAAAAAAGAAATTAGGCAGAGAGGCATTGAAATGTACCAACTCTTGCCACACCAACTGGAGGGGTTTTTCCCCAAAATGTATTTCAATATGTTAATAAAGACTCAATGACTTAAAGTGCCCTGATTTACCGATAACCTTTTTAGATACTTTTGGCCTGGATGATTGAGTCTTCATTAACATACAAGAACAGTGTTTCTCAACCTTGGCAACTTTAAGTCCTGTGGACTTCAACAGTTGAAGTCCACAGGACTTAAAGTCGCCAAGGTTGAGAAACACTGTACAAGAAGATGAAGGAGAGAATAGTCTGTTGTTAATTTCATTCCAGGGCCATTGCCTAAGCAAAAAATATTTGCAGGAATTGAAAGAAGAATCAGAAATGCCAAATTAATACCAGCTGATAATAGAAGGGAGTCTCACTGTATGCTGAATCTTAGCAAGGTCTGTGAGGCCCTTAAAGGGCCAGGAACTAGAACACCATGTCACAAACTCTGTAAAGTTGCTCTGGAGTGGAATGGCCACAGACACCGATCTAGAAATAACTAAAACAAAACATTAGCTTAGGGCAAAAGAATTGATCCTGGCTCTATAACTCATAGGCACTTAACTTTTATAATTGTGGCAGATCTATATTTCAATTTTTTTCTCCATATTCTGTGCTCAACTGATCCCAGCAGAAGCATAATTTGGAAGATCAGTCATTCCAAAAGAGTACATAAAAGCAACAAGGAGATACTTATATTCTGAGAAAAACATACAGATTTTCAAGAGCAAAAAAATAGTTCCTGTTTTCTAGTATACTTTTCTGGCATTCTGGCTTATATCCTAATCTAAGGTAACTGTTAGATTGGGTAATGGATAGGCACACACAGGCTAACAGTAATAACAGCTCTTTATTGCATACAACAAGTGAGAACAATCCAGCGAGGGTTGAGTCTGACAGCAGCCCTTTTTAGGGAGATGTCAGACCCTTCGACCAATAGGATTAAACCTCTGTTCCCACAGGAACAGAGGACTTTGGTGGAAACCAGTGTAGATAGGGTGGATATCTAACAGTAACCTTTTATATTTCCCTTTTTTTCCAGCTAGAAGTTTCACTCAAGGAGCAAAATTAAAAGATTTAAAGTTTCTGGAATCCTCATAAGCTTCATGAACAAGACTCAAGTAACCACAGATGTTGCTATTACCTCATCAGTTAGTTCCCATTGTGTTCCCAGATTTTTAACAGTTGGTGATCTAGTCCTCTCTTAGGGTAAATAATAAAATATAAGAGCCTAGTAGTTCACTCTTCCTAGGACAGAATAGAAAAACAGTTACTACCAAATCCTGGTAAAACTCAAACAGCTAGATGTTTCCATTAACTTAAATGGTCCCATTGGGGAAGCTCACAGACAGGCACAATGTCTCTAACAGAGAGCAATCTTAAAGCATAGCTTTTATGCTTAGCAATTATTGATTGAGCTCCCCCGTGTATCTACTTAAAGAGTTATAAAGAGATCTATGACAGTGTTTTTCTACTGTATGTTGTTTCCAAGGAACACTAAACATTTTGTTATTTACATTTTTAGGTCACATGTAACAAGGAAAACTAAAATATTTAACAACCATTATTAAATGGTAGTATTTTAGCTACAGTATCAGATAATTATCTGGATTGGTTTCAAGGCAATATTAAGACATATGTCTCTGAATGAATGCTTTTGATGGTTAAAGAAGGATTTGTATGCCTCACCAAACAAGGATGGATGCTAAGAGATGTAGGTGAATTCATCACAGTCAGTGGAATTGGTTACTATTAGGTTTCTAATTTCTCCAATATGAATGTTCCTCTGCTGAAATGACATATCACTGGAAGGTAAGAAACATCCCTACATCATATATGTATATTCTGCTGGAAACATACTTGATTGCTTCTTTAAAGGAAAGAACTTATATTTTATATCCACAATTCCATCTGATGCTTCCTAACCCAATGATGCAACTGCAATCTTAACCCAGACCTCTCTCAGTCCAATAGACACCAGTAAATAGTACTGGAATCAGCAACTAAAGCAACATGCCTCATTGCCACAACTTTCCCTGACAATAAGTTAAATCCTTCCATTCACTGAATAGGAATTCTCCCTCTATTAAAAAGACTTATTATTTGGGATAAATGTAACTAAAGCAATTGAAGAAAAGGGAGAAATTGTACAATTTGTTTTCACCTGGAAAAATGAAAGATAATGTTCACCAAGGGAGAAAAACTTGTGAGACATATTACTTTAAGTTGTGAGAACACTTTTTAAAATATATAGGGCATTATATTCCATTTCAGCCCTGGGTAATAAGCTTCTCTCAGTGAATACTGACTTTATTTGATATTTTTTTTATTTTATCTGTTGCTACTTCCTCTTGTTTCAAGCCACAATTTGTTGTGTAAAGTTGTTTCTCATGAGGGTGACCATCTCTGTTGAAAGAAGAGAATCATTTGATTTTAATAGACACTAATTAGTTAATAAGTTACAATATCATAGGGCATTCATACAAGATGTCATCTTCCTGTTCATAGTAAGTACTTCACTCCATTCCACATGGAATCATGTTTTGATTGTATATTTGTAAATCTGAATGCCTATCTCTTTTTTAAAGGCTGCAGAATGGAGATTCATGGTATGAACATCCAAATCGTTTCTGCTCCTCCATACTGGTTTTTAATCAAACATACACCTTACAGTTGCTCCAGAGCTCCAGCTCAATAAACTGCCTCCCAGCTTTTCCTTTTTCTAAATTTCTCCAAGGTGTAACTAACTCAAACTGCTTCTTTTATACCTTTCAGACTTGTGCTTAATGATATATAACAACTAAACCAGATAATCTTTTCCTTGTCACAGTCCAAAAAATAAAGTGATTAAGGTCCTGTAATGCAGAATGAGACAATCTGCAGTATCCCAAGATTACCAATGTTTGGAAATATTAAGAGGAAGGGGAATCATTTAATGAAGGAAGGTATTCTCACTCGTGGTGGGACTCAAAAATTTTTACTACTGGTTATGTGGGCATGGCTTGGTGAGTGTGGCAGGGAAAGGATACTGTAAAATCTCCATTCCCTTCCCACTCCAGGAGAAGGATACTATAAAATCTTAATTCCCATCCCACTCCAGGGAAAGGATACTGTAAAATCTCAATTCCCACCCCACTCCAGAGGAAGGTTACTGCAAAATCCCCATTCCCACCCCACTTCAGGGGAAGGTTACTGCATAGTAACCTTCATAGAATAGATGGAGGCAAGGCCAGTCAGAGGTGGTATTTACTGGTTTTCTGAACTATTCAAAATTTCCACTACCAGTTTTCCAGAACTGGTCAGAACCTGCTGAATATCACCTCTGGTTCTCACCTTTAAACATTGACCCAAATCCCAAAAGACAAGCTGAAATGGACCATAGTGAAGTTTGGATGGAATTAATAATGAAAGTGGGATTCACTGGTAATGCCTTGTGTTACCTTTCATTCTGATCAAAAGAGCTTTGAAATATCAACTTTGCCAACTCTGGTGTCTCCTAAAGCTTTCAAGAATATCAGGAATCTGAGTTCTAATCTATTTCAGCTGTCTCAGTGGTCTCTCCCTAATCTAGATCATCCAATCCAATGGCAAATCTCACCACTGTAGCATAAAATTACCTGCTTAAACCACTTTAGTCCATTCCAGCTTCTTTAACATCCCTCTTAGAAAATTCAGCAATAACCAGGGTATTTCTGCATTGAAACAATCAATGTATGGATTAATGGAGCAATCTTGAGCTTTCTTTAGTAACCACCATCCTTTATTGTTCCATTATAGTAAGATGGGTCAAATATTGCATATTAAATGACTCCATAGAAATAAGAGTATAATAACTTTTGTTATTAATTTAATTAACAACCCCTTCAATTAAAGCTTAGTGGAACAATGTACATATAATCTGAATTTTGAAACCAGTGTATCAGAAAATTACATAAAAGAACCTCTCTCTTTCAAGATCAGTTCATTTAAATAGACAAGGAGTATGAAAGTCCAAATCCTGTTGCTGATTTGGTTGTTGATAGGCAGGTGGTTCAGTGGCTAAGATGCTCAGTTTGTCAGTCAAATGATTGGCAATTCAGGGGTTTGAATCCTAGCACTGCATAATGGAGTGAGCTCCTGTTACTTGTCCCAGCTTCTGCCAACCTAGCAGTTCGAAAGCACATAAAAAAAATCCAAGTAGAAAAATAGAGACCACCTTTGGTAGGAAGGTAACAGCGTTCCATGTGCCTTTGGCATTTTGTCATGCCAGCCACATGATCATGGAGATGTCTTCGGACAGCGCTGGCTCTTCAGCTTTGAAACGGAGATGAGCACCGCCCCCTAGAGTCGGGAATGACTAGCACTTATGTGTGAGGGAAACCTTTACCTTTACCTTAGGCAGGTATTAATTTCTGTCTAGCATTGACTGCAATTTCTACCAGGCCTGTGCAAAATCATTCCTAGTTTTTCTCTTTTGCATGTTATTGTTTCGTCTGCCTGTACAAATAACTTCACAAGCTCAGCAGGGAGAATTTCACTTTAATGGTGTTTAAAGCCTGGTTGGTAACATTAACTTTCCTAACCTAGTGCTGCTTTCATCCTCTTTGGTTTGCAATTCTGGAAGCAGAAAGTCAGCCAGATAGGGAAAGCAAAGCAAGAATAAGACCAATCAGGCATTCTGGATGCTTAAACATACCAATGAATCTTGAAATGCTTTGTGGCGGAATGCAAGGCAGCCTTTAATAGAAACAGTCAAAGGGAACTAGCTATGAGGAAGACAAGGTTAGCATCTTAAAAGATTTCCACATAAGTTATGGTGAATTATTTGCAATTAAGTCACATTTATGATCTGTTAAATGCCGTTAACGTTGCAGAGCCTTATAAAGTAAGCCCCGGTTGCACATTAAAGGATTGCCTTGCTATTTTTTCCCCTCAGCATAAAAACTAATTAGCTGAGGAGCACATTGCTCAAGCTGGACAGCCATTTGGGCAATAGGCAGTGAGCTGAAAAAAATTAGGATATGCACATTACAGAGCCTTTGGTTTCACCATTGTACTAACTAAGGCTCACTTAACAATGTATCTGTCATTTCCTTAGATCCAAACTATGATTTCATGTTCATAGCTTCACCTGATTTGTCTTTCTCTTCTCTCACTGCCTTTATAAAAATCAGTTAAATGGAAATTGGAGATTACCTAACGGTACCTCCTTACTCGATGAAGGAGAGGCAAGAGCAAAACTGATAATGCCAATCTGGATTCAGGATTAGATATACCTCAACACAGCTTTGCAGATAAAGGACCCAGTGTTTTCTACCAGCGCAACAAGATACCAATCTGGAATCAGGATTAGATATACATCAAAACATACAGAAAGATAAAATACTTGGTGTTTCCTCCCAACCAACAAGACAGCAAGCTGCCTGCCACAGTCCAGTGATATGCAAACTCAGGCAGAACTGTTAGAATCCTTTTTTCCCTATATCTAAAGGCAGCAACTGTAATACAATCAAAGGCTTGGCACAGGTCAGGACCATGAACCCAATAAGCAAGGGACAAGTCCAAGGAGTAAGACAAGAGACACAGTGAAGTGGAGTTCAGAGTTTAAAGCACAATAAGGTAAACACACCAGAGCTGAAGCTTTAAAAGATGTTCTTGGCATTTTCTCTCAGAGAGAAAAGCCAATGAATAAACCAAGCCGTGACACCACCCGAATGCAAAGCTGAGACATCTGACTTTTTAGAGTCTACTGCGGGCCTGCTTTTGAGCCAGACGATCCAACCTGTGGACTCGGCTTTCTGAGTAGGGAATACTGGAGATTGTTAAGTCAACCTCAATCAGAATGGAGTCATTTCTTTCAATACTACTAGAATCACCTCCTCTCTCTAGGTGCTCCCTGGCTCTGCTTCATCCCCTGCTCTTCCTCTTCCTCAGAAGACCAGTCCAGCAGAGCCATAGTAGGATGAAACTCAACATGACGCTCTTTGTAAGTAAAGCAATTGCAACCAGTCTCTATTCTATAGGGCAATTTTGGCTTGGACTGAGGGAGAGCAAAGAAAAAAAACACATGTCTAGGGAATAAAGTGGGAAACAAACAGGGTGAAGTTGAAGTACTAACATATGAGACAGATATGATATAGTTGCCATTACCAAAACTTGGTGGGATGAAACTTATAACTGGAATGTACTGCTGGAAGGATACAAACTGTTCAAAGGAAAGAGATTAACAAAAGAGAAGGTGGGGTTGATTGTATGTTAAAAAATCACTATACCTCTACAGAAACGCATAAACCAAGGATGAAAGCATATGGGTTAATATAAAAAGCAAAAGAATCACATTATCATAGGTGAATACTAGAGGCCACACAACTTTTTACTAATCAGATAACTAATGTATGTAGGAAAAACACCACAGTAGTAATGAGAGACTTTAACTACCCTGACATCAACTAGGAAACAAACTCTGCATCAAGTGGGAGATTAAAGAAGTTCCTTATGAGTCTAGCTGACCCTTTGTCATCCTAAAGGTTAAAGAGATAACTAGAGAGTCAACTGTACTGGACTTAATTCTTAATAATAGAGATGAAATGATAGAGGGGTTGAAGTTGCAGGGATTTTGTGGGAGAGTAACTATGACATATTATAATTAAATATAATGCAGAGATAAGCAATAGAACTTAGTCAAACTTAGACTTAATCTTAGACTTTAAAAGAGCTGATTTCAGCAAAAATAGAAAGAGCTTGGAAAAGATTCCAGGGATGAAAATCTTAAAGGGAAAACAATTCAAGAAGCTTAGGAAACTCTGAAAAAAATGTGATTATAAAAGCTCAATCCACCACAATATCATTGAAAAGAAAAATAAGAAAGCCAAGAAGAAACCAACATGGTTGCATAAATAACTCTCCGATAAACTGAAAGACAAAAGGGACAAGTACAAAAAATGGAAAGATGGACACATAAGGCAGAATACCATGAGCAGAGGTGAGAGTGCAGTACTGCAGGCTACTTCTGCTGACTGCCAGCTGACTGCAATTTGGCAGATCGAATTTAATGGGCTGAAGGATGACTTAGCTTTCCATCCTTCTGAGGTGGGTAAAATGAGGAACCAAATTGTTGGGGCAACATGCTGACTCTGTGAACCACTTAGAGAGGGCTGTAAAGTACCGTAAAGCAGTATATGCTATTGCTATTGCTATCATAAAGCCTGAATCTGCAAAGATGAAGTCAAGAAAGTTAAGGCTCAGAATGAATTAAGACTTGCAACAAATGCCAAGAATAAATATGTTTTGATTCACTTTCTAGTGCAGTGTTTATAAATGGAAGGAGAAAAAGAAAGCCCAACACCTAGTTGGGATACCAGTGTGATGGGATGTCTTGACTGTGTATTATATCTTTGTGTGAGAAGCTTCTCACACGGCGGTCTTCATTCAAAACATACTAACAGTAACTAAATTGGTCATCTTCATTTTTCCAATAATCACACCACTTGAACAGTACATAAAAAATTGGAAGCCAACGCCGAGTTAAACCAATACTGAAAGCCAGTTCTTCCTTGAATACTGGTTAGCACAGAAGCTACAGCTAGCAGACATATAAAGTTTTTGTCAGGGTGTAGATGCAGATCTATCCATATGCCAAGCCTTTCAAATCTTTGTTTTCAAATTTGGGGGGGGGGGCAGGAAATCCTTCTTAGTTCCTCTTTATGTCAATATTCTGTAAAATCATATTCCTCTGATGTTGATAGAAATCTGTTAAACAAACAAAACTCAGTAGTACTAAACTTGACTCTACTGTTTCCCTTTCACAGATGCTACATTAATGACTTAACACCTTTGTTATTTGAGATGTTAGAAGTGCCATACTACTCCTTGGCATCATTAACAGAAAGGACACCTGAATCAGGTCTACTTCTACAAAAGAAAAGCAAGCACAAGAGCAGTATTTTCAGTCTTTTCTTCAAAGCACAGCATCTGTTCTAGTAACATTGTTTTTCAGCTGCAAATAGCTTAAAAATTCATATATGTATTTATAGAAGTGGGTCCAATTTTTGCCAAGATAACTTGTTCTTTTCCCTGTAGTGTAAGTTCACTGATTTTTTTTTGTTATGGTATAATAAGTGATAAGCAACATTAAGCCCTTTTGTAAAATGCCCGGTTTAGATTTATGATACTGAAAATTATTCAAAGCTATACATAGTCACACTTCGTGACTCATATGCAGAAACACAAGTTGAGCTTGATTAAACTCAAAAAAAGCACCATATTATTTTAATATCCTGCAGTATTCCACTGTGATCCTTGATATCATTGCTATACCTCAGTGCTTATAGTTAAATATAATCTTACATACCTGCTCTGACATTTCAAATTGTTACAAAATTATTGACTGAACACTTAATAGAGAAGTATATTTGTTATTTTCCTCTGCTGGCATTGTTGGTGCCTACTTACCTAAAAGTAAGCCCTACTGAACTCAGAGGTACTTTCCCTCAGAAATTGATATGTATAGAATTGCACTATGAATTGCTATAAGTAAATTGAGATGATTTTTGCTGCGTCTCAAAACAATGTACCAAACTGAGCTGAGGAAAAAATGCATGAGGGTGGAAATTCACCCTTATGTCTTGCAAAGTTATTCATATGGGTAACAAGCACTGATAATTATTTTTTACTGTGGCTAGCAATGACCTGCAAGTAAAAACACTAGCAAGAAAATGTTTCTACAAGTCTTGTTCCTAGCTGGTAGATTACAAAAGAATAAGATAATTTCAAAGAGGAGATGTGCTAATTGAAGGTAATGTTAAATAGTTTAATTGCTATGTATATCTTGCAATTTGTTGGTAGAGAGACCCAGAGGGTCACTTACACTGGGGTGGAGGGGGGACCCAGCTAGATTTGGCTCAAAGTGGATAACTGTATGATTCCCATTAATTTCAGATCTGTTGGTTCAATGAGTGGGAGCTTAACAGTTGTCTCTGTTTTTGAAAGAAATTTATTTTAATGGATTTTTTAAATCAGTTCTAACATTCATCCATTTCTCTAAAAAATGATTAGGGAACTGAAGGTTAAAACACATGAAAATTGGTTGCAAGAATTGGGTATGTCTAATTTAATGAAAAGGAACATAGTGACTCAATGGCTAAGACACTGAGCTTGTGGATCAGAAAGGTCGGCAGTTGGGCGGTTCGAATCCTTAGCACCACATAATTGAGTGAGCTCCCATTACTTGTCTCAACTTCTGCCAACCTAGCAGTTCAAAAACAAGTAAAAATGCTAATAGAAAATAGAAACCTCCTTTGGTGGGACATTAGCAGCTTTCCTTGCACCTTTGGCATTTAGTCATGCTGGTCACATGACCACAGAGACATCTTCAGACAGAACTGGCTCTTCGGCTTTGACATGGAGATGAGCACCACCCCCTAGAGTCAGGCACAACTAGCACATATGTGCGAGGAGAAGCTTTACCTTTACCCTTAGTTTAATGAAAAGAAGGGGTGACATGATAACAGTGTTCCAATATTTGAGGGGTTGCCACAAGGAAGAGAGGAGTCAATTTATTCTGCTTGGGGGTTTTTTTTCGGCTTTCAAAGCATGGAGGATGGATGCCGCTTTGGAAGTATGCTCTATGGTTGTGGGCTGCAGAGCGTACAACCATAGAGCATACTCCCAGAGCGGCATCCGTCCTCCATTGCGGCTTCTAAAGCACGGAAGTAGGATATCACTCTGGGAGAACACTCTATGATTGTATGCTACCATAAAGCATACTTTCAGGCACCCCTCCTCCATGCTTTGAAAGCCTCCCCCCAAAAAAAACAAGCGGCGGGCGGCACCAGCAGCGGAGATGCCCTGGCTCTGCAGGTACTGTAGAGTTAGCCAAGGTTATTGTGAGCCTGCGAGTCGTGCAAGCAGGGAGCGGAAAAGCTGCTCACGCAACCCCCCTCTCCAGCCATGCAGAGCCCCATTCACTCACCTAGGGGCATTCCAAAGGTGCCGAGCCACGGGAGGCAGAGGGAGGCGAATAGGTGCTTGTGTTGCTTGGTGCCTTCTGGGTACCACTAGATTGGTCAGCGGTGCTGTGTCCGGCTGGAAAGGAGGGTTGCCAGGCAGCTGCTTATTAGCGTGGTCACCTCATGGCTGCTGTGTTGCTGCTGCGACAGCACATTCAACCCTGTGGCTGTACCCGGCTCTTCAGGAGCCTGTTCGCAAGGGAGCAGCCGCCCGGCAACCCAAAAACAATAAGCGCTCCCCTTTAATAAGCCCATATTTCATGGGTCAAAAAAATATAACACCCTGTCGTATTTTCGGGAAAACACGGTAGAACTAAGGATAAATTTTCTGTCAGTGAGAATAATTAATTGGTAGATTGCCTCCAGAAATTGTGGATGCTCAAAATCTGATGGCTTTTAAGAAGATATCAGGCAACAATTTGTCTGAAATGGTATAGGGGTTTCCTGTTTGAGCAGGGAGTTGGACTAAAACACCTCCAAGGTCTCTTCCATCTTTATTAGTCTGTTAAAATCATTCTGCAGTTTTGGTGGTAAGCAGCACTCAAAATGTTACACAACTATGCTTACTCTTTTATTTTAAACTCAATTGCAACATATTTTCAGTCTGGGGAACATTTTACATATAATATTTAGTAGTAGCAGTAGTATCTGTCATTACACTTGATCCTAAATGAGCAAATCAAGTGTGATCAGTACACATTATATGTAAGATAACAATCTCCCCCAGACATGCTGAATTTGTGACATAATTATGAGCCCAAAGTGCTAATATACAACATATAAATAATCTGTAATACTGATGCCCCACTGAAATCTGGGAAAGTATAAATTCCAGTGATTTTTTTTCTTGCTAGACAGCTCAATAAAATATTTGAGATGAAAGCAGTTCATCTTATGAAAAACAGTGAATGACAAGGCTGTTAACAAAGGAAAACAAGCATTGGAAACCCAACATTTTGCTTTGCTCCTACCAAATATTTGCTTAGCAAATACCATGCATCTGTATGTAAAAAAGGAAAAGTCAGATGCATTCTGCAGTCAATTGTTTTGGTACATTGGAAAGTCATCTGACAGGCCTGGGGTACTTGTGAGCCATAAATTCTTTTTCACTCACCTACCTCCCCAAAAGTAGCAACTAAGGCATTATTGATAATCTCATGGCCAGCAGCTGTTCTAGGGTGCAATTCAGACATTCTGAAAATGGAATTAGAATTTGATTGCTCTATTGTGTTTCAAGGACAAAAGAGAAAGCACATAGAGGATCCTGATTAGAGCACATAGCTTTATTCAGAGGTCTTGCAGACATGTTTCTCAGAGGTGCAGAGATTCCACACCTCCTGGTCCTCGATTGACAGGCAAAGTGTTCATTAATTCTAGGAACAGTTACTTCAGGTCCTATTTGGTCTCTCAGATGGTGCATTCCCTTTTCATTAACTACACATATATAACTTGCAGAAAATAATTACTGCTTTGCTAGTGGCTATTTTTTTCTCAGGATTGGCTGCAATGAAAGGTTAAAATATTAGAATAGCCCAAGCCATTATGAGCAAAAATATACTAAAAAATTATCTGGAAATGTGAATTTTTTGTTTCCTGAAAACTAGATTTGAAAGCATGACTGGATACTGCGTGTGAATGTTTGGGATGTCATCCAGTCATACCTTTTTCTATTAATCCATCAAAATTAATGTATATATTTGTTAGAGCTGTATATGGAACACAAGTTTATTACAGCTTGGTTTATAAACCAGTTAAATGACCACATCCATTTTTTGATTGATATCCAGGCTTAAAACAATGTTCCTTGACTGAATGTATTTATTAGCATTAGGTTCAACAAGGGCTCAATTTCACCTAATATTCCAGGATTACTGTGCCTTGTGAATTGCTGAATCTGAGCAATGGAGCATATGAAGCATATCTTTCTGGATGTTTTCGCTTTGTTTATATATCATGAGTTCTTCAGTACAATGCCAATCAATGGTTGTGGAAATTGTAAAATAGGTCCACTGTTCAGAATAGAATAGAATGGAATGGAATGGAATGGAATGGAATAGAATAGAATAGAATAGAATAGAATAGAATAGAATAGAATAGAATAGAATAGAATAGAATAGAATAGAATAGAATAGAATAGTTGGGGAAGGGACCTTGGAGGTTTTTTAGTTCAACCTTCTGCTTAGGCAGGAGACCCTATACCATTTCAGACATATGTTGTCCAATCTCTTCTTAAAAACCTCCAGTGATGAAGCATCCACAACTTCAGAAGCCACTGTTCCACTGGTTAATTGTCTCATTGCCAGGAAGGACTCCTTGGACTGCTCCTTGGAGCATTCACAACTTTTGAAGGAAAGTTGTTCCATTTTAGGTTATGCCAGAAATGTATTGGCTAAATACATTTGATTTTTTTTCTCCCTTACAACATGGCTAATATTGTTTTTTATGAGCCAAGTATGTTCTCTCTATATAACATCTTTCAGACTTCCAAACAGATGCAGAACTAGAACATCAGGATCCACGGAAAAGTTGCAATTGAGCACACTCCTAAGGATCACACAGGAAGGGATGCAAATCAGGACTGAAGTTAAAGATGCAACTATTGACCTATTGGATCAAAATAAAGCATTCTGTCCATATTAGTCTGCTTCAAATTGAAGGGTGCTTTGTGTGGGGGGGAGGAAAATGTATCCATGAAACTTTAGTTGAATGAATTGGTTGGGGCAGCAGCTGTGTGTTAAATTGAAAAATACATCATCTATGAAAACAATTAACCAAAGGAATAGCTTGCCTTCCAGAGTTGTGGGTGCACCATAACTGGAAGTTTTCAATAAAGGATTGGACAACTACTTGTTCGGGGATTATATAAACCATGGCAGGGGGAACAGTCCTATGATTCTATATGCCTATATTCTGTATGCCAGCCTATTTCGAAAAGATCTGACTGCGAAGGATTTGAAGTAGGACTCTTTCTCAGACCTAGCAAGTTATGCCAGAAATTTATTCTGGGGCCTCATGCCTGCTAATAATGTACCTGTGAACCAAGAAAAAGTCTATATATATTTAACAAGTCATTACAGCAGAATTTACAGCAGCCAATTGTTCCCAGGGTAAATATACAAATCATACATCAGTAAACAATTAACTCAGCCGCATATAATTTATGAAACAAAAACTAGGAAATATTGGAGATTTTGTCCCATTCTGAATGTATTACCTGAAGATAGCATGAAGACAGCAATTCCTCCCCATCTATCTATTCTTGCAAATAAATGTGGGAGAAGAAACGGCGGCTGTTAAAAGGAATGAAGTAGTTACTGTGAATGAACGAGACTTGGCCCATATCTGACCTCAGTACTACAAATTATATGGCCGATGTCATTATTGAATAATGTCTACAAGTTGTCTACAACTATTTTGGCTGATGGGTTGAAAATAATTTCGCAAGAATTTCTTCACAAGTGTCGATGTGGGTTTTTACCTATAAAATATAATTGAAGGACAATATTAGAAATGTGTTGAGCATTTTGGAATACTTGAAGCAACATAATGGGGAAAAAACAAGCTGCATTGATTTTCTAAGACATGTAGAAGGCCTTTGACAATTTTAACTGGGATTTCTTGCTCAAAGTTCTGGAAAATATAACTTTAGAGAGAACTTTGTAAAATGGATCATATTGATTTATAGTTTGCAGAAAGCACAAATAATTATTAATGGAGATCTAACAAAGCCTTCTGAGGTACAAAAAGGAACAAGACAGAGATGTCCACTGTCTCATCTCTTGTTTATTTTAGTCCTTGAAATATTGAATAGACAAGATGAGAGGATTGTGAGAGTGAAGAGTAAAAAATAAACTTGTTAAAGGCTTTTACAAAAGTGTTGGTTTTGGAAGAACCTTTAAAGGGAATTGAAACATTAATGGGAAAACTGAAAGAATTCGGTAGATTAGTAGTTTTAAGATTAACAAACAGAAAATTAAAATGTTAAGGAAAAAACCTCACAAAAACAGAGGAGCACGCAAAATAGAAAAATAAAATGGGTTATAAGATTAAGAAGAAAATTAAATATCTGGCTATCACCATTACAAATATCAATTGTAGGTTATTTCAAAATAACTGTATTAAAATATGGAATGAAGTTTAAAAAGGCATTTTAAGCTGAGAAAAACTACAGCTGTCATTGCTAGGGAGAATTTCTGTAATAAAAATGAATGCCTAGAATGATGTTTTTGTTTCAGACTATGCCTGTTTTGACAACTGATGCACTACTTAAATGGTGACAAAAGAATCTAAGTTTGTGTGGCAAGGGGGAAAATCATGAAGTTAAACATAAGGTACTACAAATGTAAAGGAAAGAGGAAGATTGGGTAGGCCTGATTTGCTGTTTGATTTGAATGAAAGAGTGGGTGTTGCTAAGAAACAGAAGGTTTGTAGAGTTAGAAGGACATGATCTGAGATTTGGGTGAATATTTGCAGCATGATAGTGTCAAGTTTAATGTGGAATTTAAAAATCATTATGTTAGACGTGCCACATTAAGAATATGGAGTAAATAGAAATCTAGGATGTGTGTAAAAACAATGTTGTGGTTCTTAGTACAGGAAGCATTTTATAGACAAAAAATTACAGGCAAAAAACAAAATGTTAACTTATCATGAGATACTATAATTTTGTCAAGAGGAATACAAAATAAAATCAAGAGGACAATTGGTGGCAGAGGGATATAGTTGCTAATGGTTTTCTAATTTACTATTATCAGAAAGATTTCAAATGGACCAAAGAGTTTATGGTATTGAACTTTGTAAGACTTATTTTGAAATAGAATTGTATAAAAATAAAGAATATATAATTGCTAAAATGGGTAAACTTTTATTGAAATTTGAAACAGAAAAAGAATAAGTAAAAGAATGTACAATAAAATGTGCTAAATTTTTGGATTAGAATGCACAGATATTCTAATGGGAAAGGATTGAAATTTTCACTATTATAATCTTAAAGAAAACTTACTTTTTTCTTGCATTTTTAACTTTCTCTTTAATTTCTTTCTTTTTTTCTTCTTTATATTAGTTTGCATTAGTTTTTATCTTGTTTTTTAAACTTTTAATAAAATTTAGAAATAGTTTTTCATTGCTTTCTTTCTAGAGCTGAGAGAAAATGATTACCCAAGTCACCCAGCTGGCTTTGTAACTAAGGCAGAAACTAGAACTCACAAATTCCCTGTGATGAGATACATACCATTAGACAGCCTTTAGAACTGTGAGAACTGAAAAGTTTGGTCTAAAGCTACAAAGGTTCACCTAAAAACTTACAATTTAAAAAAAAAATCCCCAGAAACTCACTGATGCCGAGAAAACAAAAGAGGAAAAGTTACAGCCATCCCTGATATTGCTGTTCAGTTTAGGTTTTTCTTTCTGTTTTTGGCTTTTTTTTTAAAAAAAAGCCTTATTTGTTTGAGGCAAGAAAACCACAGAGCCTTCTCAGAGCAGAAGGTAAGCTGCAGATGCTGTAGCTATGGTGATGAGGCTGCTTTGTGCTCATAGGGCTTTGCAGGAAGATTCCAACTTCCTAAAAGGCATCACAAATACTGCTAAGTATAGAAGACTGGATACTGAGGCCAGATCAAAACAAGTCAGCATTGGTAAGAGAAGAAGAGAAAGAAAAGTGATGCTGTTGGAATTGGGAATAGGCCACTCCAATAGATTTTCAGGTTTGTTTGCTTGTTCATTAATTAATTAAATTAATTATTTACCTTACAATAAAAGTTTCTTACTTTTAGGTTCTATTATAAAGAAAAGAAAGGTATTATTTCAGATAACTTGCCCATTGACCAATGATTAGGGTGACCAGATGTCCCGCATCTGGCGGGACAGGCACGACTTTTCATCATTTTTCCCGTGTCCCGCCCGGTTCTCAAAAAAACCCGCTTTATTTTGGGACTCGCTGGCTCCCCCGCCCATCATCTGCCGCTAGCTCGCTCGTTAGTTCCCCCATCTATTTCTAAAAATCTAAGCCAGCCCAGCCTGCCGCTCACTGATTGGCCTGGACTCCAGCCAATCAGTGAGCTGGCTGGGATGGAAAATGCGGCGTGCTTAAAGTTTTCCATCCCAGCCAGCTCACTCATTGGCTGGAGTCCGCTTAGCACGCCGCATGAGTTGAAGGAGTCTCCATTTCATTTCGCCTCCGCGGCCGTTTGCTTTGTTTTGCTGCTTCACTGGTGAGTAAACCAGGAATTAGTAACCTGCGCGGGGTTAGTGAAACAGCTGCCGCCGCCCTCCTCCCCTTCCCTGTGTGCGAGAAAGGCACCTGCTTGCCAAGCACCGCCGCGCTGGTTCCTTCGTGCCCCTCCCACCCCTCTGCCTCCTCAGACCTCCACGCAAGAGCAGCGAAGCGAACGAGCGGCCATGGCCGTCGTTTTAAACGAGGCTCCGCTCGCTGCTCATCCCACTCCAAGCTGGGAAAGGGGCACTTTCTCAGGGCTTCCGCAGCGCCCCCAAGGACCGTCGCGCGAGGTCGGCGGCAGCGGCTGCTGCTGCTGCTGAGGGCCTTTAGTAACCTGCGCGGGGTTAGTGAAACAGCCGCCGCCCTCCTCCCCTTCCCTGTGTGTGAGAAAGGCACCCGCTCACCAGCCCACGCCAGCCTGCTCACCCTTGGGCTCCTGGGGCAGCACCTTCCCAGCTCCGCCGCTGCCACGCTGCTTCCTTCGTGCCCTGCGGAGTTTTCCCTGTGTCTGCCAGATTGCGCCCATCCTGTGTGCGAGAAACTCCGTAGGGCACAAAGGAAGGTGCTGGGGAGGTGCTGCCCCTGGAGCCCAAGGGTGGGTGGGCGGACTGGCGAGCGGGCGCCTTTGTCTCCCAGATTGCGCCCGTCCTGTGTGCGAGAAAGGTGCCCACTCGCCAGCCCACACCAGCCCGCTCACCCTTGGGCTCCGGGGGCAGCAACTTCCCAGCTCCGCCGCTGCCACGCTGCTTCCTTCACGCCCTGCAGAGTTTTCCCTGTGTCTGCCAGATTGCGCCCTTTCTGTGTGCGAGAAACTCCGCAGGGCGTGAAGGAAGGCGCTGGGGAGGTGCTGCCCCTGGAGCCCAAGGGTGGGCGGGTGGACTGGCGAGCAGGCACCTTTGTCTCCCAGGTTGCGCCCATCCTGTGTGCAAGAAAGGTGCCCGCTCGCCAGCTCGCACCAGCCCGCTCACCCTTGGGCTCCGGGGGCAGCACCTTCCCAGCTCTGCCGCTGCCGCGCTGCTTCCTTCGCACCCTGCAGAGTTTTCCCTGTGTCTGCCAGGTCACACCCGTCCTGTGTGCGAGAAACTCCGCAGGGCACAAAGGAAGGTGCTGCTCTTCTCCGCCCTCTGCGTGGTGTTGGGCCTTTTTTTTGCCATCAGCGGGGGATCACCGGAGACGCCCACTGGCAGATGGTGAGCGGGGCGCCTCCGAGGCGGGAGGGGAAAGTAGGGAAGGGAGGGAGTGCAGCGCTAATGGAGGATGCTCTTTCTCCGTCGCAATCTCCTCTTTTTATCTGTGACCACGAGCCGTTTCTTGTATGCTGCAAGGAGAGGCAGAAGCCAAGAAGAGCCGGGCCTGCCTTCTCGCTACACTCGCTCCACCCCAGTCACCGGGGATGGGGACAGCTCTCCGCTAGACTCGCTGCCAAACTGGATGGAGAAAGGAGAAAGCTGTTCCCACCAGCCGAAGTCAGAACCATGCTGTGACCAAAGTTTGGAGAAAAATGGTTTTGTGTGTGTGTGTGTGTGTGTGTGTGTGTGTGTGTGTGTGTGTGTTTGATTGAGCGAGGGATCCAGTAAGGGAACTGCGCCTATTTAGAAAAGGTAAATTATTGCAAACATGATCAGTCGAAGATAAATATGGGGACAGTTGGGTGGTAGAGAGAAAGTGATAAAAGAGTGGGAGAGAGGAAGAAAAAAGAGGGGGGAGAGACAGAAAGAGACAGAGAAGGAGAGAGAAAGTGACAGAAGAGTGGGAAAGAAGGAGAGAGAAAGAAAGAAAAAGAGAAAGACGGTAAGAGAGAGAGAGAAACAGACAAAGAGGAGAGAGAAGGGAGAAGGAGAGAGAAAGTGATAGAAGAATGGAAAAGGAGGAGAAAGAGAAGAGAGACAAAGAGAAAGAGGGTGAGAGAGAGAAAGAGACAAAGGAGAGAGAAGGGTGAAGGAGAGAGAAACTGACAGAAGAATGGAAAAGAAGGAGAGAGAAAGAGAAGAGAGACAAAGGGAAAGAGGATGAGAGACAGAAAGAGACAAAGAGGAGAGAGAAGGGAGAAAGAAAGAATAAGTGAAGGAAGAATGGAAAAGAAGGAGAAAGAGAAGAGAGACAAAGAGAAAGAGGATGAGAGAGACAGAGAGAGAAGAGAGGAAGAGGAAAGAGTAGGAGAGAACATCTCATTTCAACCCTGAGGTGCAAATATTCTCTTTGATTGGTAATTTTATTTGCCCATTTACTATCCAATACTTTCATTTCTCCTTAAGTTCATGAAGAATTCCCTTCTTTTTATTGAATTTATCACAATACCTAGAGAACAACCTTTTCAGCATCGCTTTACAGCTATTTAAAATATATAGTAATTTAGGTCAGGTTTTCAGAACATTAGTCTATTTATAAGTCAATGGTTGCGACCATTTTTCACACTTAGCGACCGTTGCAGCATCCTCATGGTCACGTGATCACAATTTTGTTTGGCAACAGATTCGTATTTATGCTGGTTTCAGTGTCCTGGGGTGACCTTTTGACAAAATATAAAATTTTTAATCAAGCCCCCCCCCCCCCAGTCAATGGTGTCCCTCTTTACCAATCTGAAAATCTGGTCACCTTACCAATGATGCAAATCAGGGACATGCAGTCAGGGGAGGCAGGGGAGGCAGAGCCTCACCACTGTCATCATGAAAAGAAAAAAAAATGTAAAAGGAAAAAGGCAAGAGCTGAGGTCAGGCTGAGCTAGTTGCTGCCAGAGTCACCGTGGATGACTCTGCTTAGTGTGTAACTGTTTAAAAAAGTCTCTACAGGAGGAGGCAGGAGAATGACGTGCCTCATCTAATCTGACTTTAGGGATTTTATGATCATTTGAGCAGAATTAAGCAAGGGTTAAAAGCCGAAAAATTCCTGACGTAGGTGAGGCACATCGTTCTCCTGCCTCCTCCTGTAGAGGGCGCTTTTTAAGAGGCTTTTTTAAACAGTTAAGCACTAAGCAGAGTCATCCACTGAGAGACCGCCTCCTGCCAATTACCTCCCTACGACCAATTAGATCCCACAGATTAGGCCTCCTCCGAATACCATCAGCTAGCCAATGTCGACTGTCGATCCCTCGAGGGAGGGCCTTCTCTGTGGCTGCTCCGGCCCACTGGAATGATCTCCCCATGGAGATTCGGACCCTCACCACCCTTCAGGCTTTCCGAAAAGCCGTTAAGACAGTGACTCTGGCAGCAACTGACCTCAGCTCTTGCCTTTTTCCTTTTACATTTTTTTTCTTTTCATGATGGCAGGCAAGAGCAGAGTTGAAATCCTCTCTGAACAGCTGGAAAAGGTACATGTGGGTCGGAGGAAGGGGGAGGAATTCAAACTTCATCCTCAAGTGTAGATCCCTCCCCAAGTGTAGTTTGATTGCAGGCAGAGCCATGTTGCCTTTTCAAACACACACACACACACACACACACACACACACACACACACCTGGATAAAACTATATAAGCCCAGCTTCACTGATTACAAGTTTGAAAAGGCAACGTGGCTCCGCCTGCAACCAAAGGCTTCTTTGCCTCTTTTCTCACCCCAGCCTGCAAGCAGGAGGTGAGTGGGTAGGTGGTCTTTATTGCGTTTCAGGCATTTCCCACCCAGACAGCAGGCTGCATTTGCAATGGTGGAGACTTATCTCTGTACATGTGTCTGTTTGAGAGGGAGGGAGGGAGGGAGAAAGGGAGAAAGGAGGGGGAGGGAGAAGAAAAAGAATGAAGGAAACTTTTTCACAAAGGAGAAAAACAAATGCTGTCACTTTAAATCGGAACTGAGCATGTCTGGCTGTGGAATTTTGGGAGTTGAAGTCCACAAGTCTAAAAAAATTTGAAACCCACCACTGTGTCAATGCCTCACCAGCCATAAACCTCACTGCACGTCGCTGATGCAAATCAGCAAGTGGCTGTAACTTTGAGCAAAGCTCTAAAGCAGTGGCTCCCAATCTTTTTTTGGCCATGCCCCAGCTAAGCATCTCTAAAATCCTGATGCGCCTCCCCCCCATGACATATAATTCTTACCTTACTCAAATAGTGAACTCTACTCATGTAGAGGAAGCTGAAAAGACCATTAACTTAGTGTCAATAAGATTTAATTGCCCCCCTGTGGGACAAGGGCCCCATGTTGGGAACCACTGCTCTCAAGTATCAGGCTGCTTTGTTCTGCTCTTGGAAAAACAACCCCTTCAATCTCTGTAGGAAATTTGTCCTAAGAAGAAAGAAGACAATGTGCCAAATTTAACAAGCAGTCAAATTATCAATGCCAGTAATAACTGCTTAATGAGCATGAAGGAAGGAAGATGAGGAAAAAACAAAACACAGAATTATAAATTCATATAAACTATGCTCCAATTGGCACTTTCCACACACGCTATCAGAAATTATTATTTTTTCAAGGTTGGTTTGCTCCATTCATCTCCTTCCTCATTTAAGTCTACCAAATGTAGGTTGCAACAATCTGTAACCACTGGATGGTAGGCAAGAAATGCTAAAACCACTAACTCTCTACTTGACCTAGCAGTTTTCAAAGGTGCACTGTCAAAAATGGCCTAGTTTGATTCATTCACTTCCTTTTTAATTCAACAGTTTCAAAAATCTGGACAGCCATTTGGTGGCAGCAAGAAGATATTAAAAACTCTCCTCCAGCAATGTAGGGATGATCTGAGTTTTTGCATCTTAGAACTGGTAATTCTATCTCATGTCCTCACAATCAGGATGTTCAGTTTGACTGCTTGTCAAATTTGGCGCATTGTCTTTTTTCTTCTTAGGACAAATTTACTACAGAGATCGAGGGGGTTGTTTTTTCGAGAGCAGAACAAAGCAGCCTGATACTTTATAGTGTTTTGCTCAGAGTTGTAGCCACTTGCTGATTTGCATCATTGGACAATGGGCAACTGATCTGAAACATCCAAAATATACTAAAAGTGCCAAAGAAACAAAGAATGAATGTATTCCCATCCATTGATGAGGTGAACAATCATTGTGTTTCCTGCTGGGTGCATGCGTGGGTACTGTTTCCTGCTCTTTGCCTACACCCAACTCACATAGTTCTCACTTTCATTTCATTAAAATGAACTGCTTTTAACAGATTTAGGGTTTGCAAAGTGCAACAGAAACTATATTTATCAATATTTAATGGTGATGGAAATTCTTTCTTCTCACATTTGGGTGCCTGGTTTTTGTTTGTTTTAACAGAGCTGTTGAAATTTTGGATCAAAAGATGGCAGTCTTAAAGATGCTAAATCTCCTAGCTTGTTATCTGGGTCTCGATGTTTGCCTTTGTGTCTGCAGGGAGATGGGTGTCAAAATGTGCAAGGCAGCAGATGGGGTTGTAATTGAAACTTGCTCCTTTTGTTCATGTGTGAGACATCGTATCTGCTATCTTGTACATTTTGGCACCCATCTGGCAGACGCCACTGGATGTTGAGTATTATGTTCTATTTGCAAGAAAATTCTCATTCTCATTCTCATTCTCATTCTCTCTCTCTCTCTCTCCCTCCCTCCCTCCCTCCCCCCTCTCTCTCTCTGTATTTAGGAGGGAGAACTACTTTATTAGAACAGCTACAGTATATTGGGAAGATCTATATTTTCCCACCTGCTAAAGTTGCTTCTACATTTCCTATCCTGAAGGATATTGATATGACCACAAAAAGGATCAGTTCAGAAAGTAGCCAAATTTAATCACCATTTAGCCTGGATCAAGGCATAAAGTTAAGGTGGCCAGATGTCCCGATTTTGGCAGGACAGTCACGATTTTGCACAATTTGTCCCGTGACCCATGGCGTTCTTAAAAAGTCCCGATTTTTTTAAAAAAAATTATCTTTACCAATGTAAAGAGGCTGCAAGGCCGTGGCAGATATGGGCCGCCAGCGGGTCTTACTGATTTTCTAGGATATATACAAGTTGCCCACTACGTCCTCCATATTCGGGGAGAGACACTCGCTCCTGCGCAGCACGATCACGCTGCAGGTTTTCAAAGCCACACTCTTGATTGGCTCGCAAATGGCCAGACAGTATTTTGTCCCTTCTGTCTCCCTGTTGATCAGAAAAACAACTTCAGGAAGGTCCTTTGCTAGCAGGCAGGTTCTAGGATGCCTGCCACCACCAAAGGACCTTCCAGGAGTTGCTTTTTTGAGCAACGGGGAGACAGAAGGGACAAAGTACCATCCGTTTTTCCCATGCTACGAGGGCATCAGGAAGACTAGGACAGGGATCTCCTCTCGGATCCAGCCTGGGAGAGAAGCAGCAGAGAAAGGTAAACCAGCATTTTATATTTTATTTGCTTTATTTGCTTTCGGCCTGAGCGGGGCAGGAAAGACACCTTACCAGAGGCTGCTGGAGAACTCTTTCCGAAGAGAGGGTTTGGGAACTGGGCGGGCGAGATTGAAGCGGGCAGGCGGAGAGTGCACTTGCTCCCTTTTCCCATGGCCTGCCTTTCCCCACGGAGCCTGTGGACGCGGCTGCTGGCTGTGCAGGTGGCCTGGAGGGAAGCCCTGAACCTCCTGGCATGGACCTGGCATTGGAGATCCGCCTTTCCAAAGCGTAGCATTATTTCACTCCTCTCCCGTTTTCTGGGGGGGGAGCTACGCAAAGCAGGTGGTGGCCACTTGGGGAATATTTGTGTCCCCGGGAGATCTGCTCTTCCCCGCCCCTTACCTCTGAAGGGGAGACCAGGCGTGGGAGAGAATACTAATGATAATGACCGATTCCCTCCTGTTTCTGCGGGTTTGGGAGGGGGAGAGAAGGTAACTGCAGAGCCTAGACTGAAGTTAGGAGGATGACTCGCTGACCATCTGCGAGACCGTCTTCTGCCACATACTTCCCAACGACTGATAAGATCGCACAGGGAGGGCCTTCTCCGGGTGCCTTTAGCCAGACAATGTCGGCTGGCAATTACCCAGGGGAGGGCCTTCTCTGTAGCCGCTCCAACCCTCTGGAATAAACTGCCCCCAGAGATCCAGACCCTACCCACTCTCATGCACTGTTCCCTCTAAGGTGCACACCTGCGCGGCCACGCACGTTGCAAGAAAACCCCGTGCAGCAGTTTTTATCTGCCGCGCAGAGATTTCTTAAGAAAACGTGTGGAAGTCCTTTGCAGGCAGCTACAACTGAATCTGGCAGTGCTGTTGCCTGTTGGAGGAGGAGGAGGAGAACCAGCCTCCCACCACCGCCCACCGCCAGCCCCGCTGCTCTTCCCGCCCCCTTCTCAGCCCCACAGTCCAGCGGTCGCAGCAGAAGCAGCCCCGGGTCTCCGCTGCCGCTCCCCACATTTTCTGGACGGGGTCTCGCAGGAAGGAATCCCCTCTCCAAGGGATCCCCGTCCAGAAAATGCGGGGAGCAGCAGCGGAGACCCGGGGCTGCTTCTGCTGCGACCGCTGGACTGTGGGGCTGGGAAGGGGGCGGGAAGAGCAGCGGGGCTGGCGGTGGCCAGCGGTGGCAGGCTGGTTCACCTCCTCCTCCTCCAACAGTACTGCTGGATTTCCACCCAACGCTGCGGGGGCGCCAGTGGGAGCTTTGGCGGCTTCACCTCAGCCGCAGCGCTGGGCAGCAAATGTGTTGGTGCTGTTGGAGGAGGAGGAGGAGGAGGAGGAGGCAGCAATAGCACCTGAGGACAGGACAAGAAGCAATGGAAACTTGTCAGAAGGAGACTCAAGCTGGAAATAAGGAGAAATCTGACAGTAAGAACAATTAAAATCAATGGAATCTTAATTCATTTGCTACAGGTTTTCAAAAGACTGGACAGCCATTTGTCTCAGATGATATAAAGACTCCTGCCTTGGACAAGGGGCTGGACTAGAAGACCTCCAGTATCCCTTCTGATTCTATGATTTTAAAAACCACAAGCTTTTTACAGCTCGCTTGCAACTTTACCAAATTTAATTCAGCCATTTCCTTTTGTTATTAAATGGGTATTGCTAGTTCAATGCACATGCACTCCACTTTTAAGATGCTGAAAAAAATCCCCATGACCTGCAACAAAATTCATTCTTCTACTCTTATCTTGCCCTAACTTCTGATAGGTTCCTGAAATATAGATCTATAAAATTTAGTGAAAATATTTCTATCTATTTTAATACAGACTCGTAAAACAGATTGGGACAAATGACATTAGTGCTCTGGGATAATAGCAGGTTTACTCTATTTGGATTTTCAGATAAAAGGTATCTTTTGTGCTAAGTTCTAACAATGTAGTTCTCTAATGTAACTATGAAACAGTCCAAATATATAATTCCCCTCAGGGAGGAATTCTGGGAGTTGAAGTCCACAAGTCTTAAAGCTGTCACGTTTGAAGACCCCTGGGATTTTTTTTCCCTAAAGGGTTAGGGGTGCAAGGGTCTTGTAACAACAGCTTTAAGACTTGCGTGCTTCAAATGCCAGACTTTCTGAGCCAACATTTTGGTTGCTAAGCAGGAGCGTTGTTAAGTGATACTGATATTATATAACACTTTTAATTAAACGGGTACCTTGAATAAACATAACTTTGAGTTTCAAATAATACTGATTTTGTTGTTGTCTTAGGTGACATATGTGAAAAAAATTCAGGTGCTCAGGCATGAAAATATGCCGCTCAAACACTATACTTTTCTGCTCACACTGAAAAAAAATTAGAGGGAACATTGCTCTCATGGCCTTCCGTAAGGCTCTTAAGATCTGGCTATTCCAGCAAGCCCCAGGCTGTTGAACTCACGATTGAGTTCCAGCCCTGATTAGATTGGGTGTATGTTGTGGTCTTTTTAATTTATGTTTCTGTGTTTTTAACTTCTATTTTTAAATGTATTGTTGTAAGCCGCGGGAGTCCTTCGGGATTGGGCGGCCTATAAATTTATTAAACATCAACATTAAACATCAACATCATTATTTGCAAGAGGGAGTGAGTGAAGACCTTTTCCGGATTGCAGATAGACAGACAGAGACACAGACACACAGACACACACAGACACACAGACACACACACACACACACACACACACACACACACACACACATATACACACAGAGTGACAGAGAGAGAGAGGAAGGGAGGGGAGAGAGATAGAGAGATAGAGAGAGAGGGAGGGAGAGAGACAGAGAGAGACACACACAGAGTGAGTGATTAAGTGAGTGAGTGAGTGAGTGAGTGAGTGAGTGAGTGAGAGACAGACAGACACACACACACACACACACAGACACAGAGTGACAGAGAGAGAGGAAGGGAGGGGAGAGAGATAGAGAGAGAGGAAGAGAGAGAGACAGAGAGAGACACACACAGAGTGAGTGATTAAGTGAGTGAGTGAGTGAGTGAGTGAGAGACAGACAGACACACACAGAGAGAGACACAGAGTGACAGAGAGAGAGGAAGGGAGGGGAGAGAGATAGAGAGAGAGGGAGGGAGAGAGCTTTCAATTTGTAGGGATGTAACCTGGCTGTTTTTGCCTGCTCTCAGAAAGATGAGCAGGGTTGAACCTGGCTAATAATTGGAGGGGAACCCACCTGGGAATCTCAGTACTGTATATTTAATAGGAAAATATTAAAAATTGTCCAAAAGCAACAATGACAATTTCCATACTACTGCTAAGAAAATTACAACACATCAATAAAATTATAGGAGCTGAGTTTAACTCAAGAGAAACTTTCCTAAAGGTAGACAGTTATATAACAATTCCACAATTCTGAAAGAACAAGCTTGTTCTATATGAAATTTAATGCTACAGCAGAATGAAGTAACACTGAAGATAAGTGCAGGTAGTCCTCAATGCACGACCACAATTGAGCCCAAAATTTATGTTGTTAAGTGAGAAATTTATTGAGTTTTGCCCCATTTTACAATGTTTCTTGCCACATTTGTTAAGTGAAAAAAAATTAATCAAACCCCCCCCCCCCCCGGTCAATGGTGTCCCTCTTTACCAATGTTAAAATCTGGTCACCTTACATAAAGTGTGCTTTATCGTCATTCCAGGTTCCTGGTAAGACTTCAAATGGGTCATTCCCATTCAAAGAGGAAAATAAAAATCAGTACTGAGAAGTTTTATCAAAGAAAAAGGCAAACAGAAAGGTTAGCCTCCAGAGGCCATATTCATACTTACTGGATGCCTCCATGGGAACTCAGATATACAGCATTAGATAGATGGTAGATACAGATACATTTTGTTTGTGTATGTGCGTGCATACATGCGCACTCTCTAAGTCAGTGTTGATTCCTGACCACTGCCTGGACAAATCCCTGCAATTTACTTGCCACCATTTTTCTAAAATGATTTGCCCTTGCTTCCTTTCTAGGGCTGAGAGAAAGGACTGGCATAAGTTCCCCAGCTACTTTTTGCTTCAGATGGAACCACAATTCCTGATTTCCTAGTTTCTAGTTTTATGCCTTAAGCACTACACAAAAACTGACTGATCTTCAGACTACTGCTGCTGACTAATGGCTGCCTACAATTTGGCAGTTCACATCTCACCAGGCTCCAGATTGGCTCATCCTTCCAAGGTCAATAAAATGAGGACCCAGATTGTTGAGGAAAATATGCTGACTCTGTAAACTGCTTAGAGAGGGCTGTAAAGCACTGCAAAGTGGTACATAAGTCTAAGTGTTATTGCTACAAGGTCCCCATTTAGCTTTGTGCTTCAGATGGGACCACAACTCCTGATCGCCTAGTTTCTAGCTTTGTGCCTTAACCTTTGGCTAATCATTGAACAACAAAGTTTTTGCTTCCTGAACATTGTGGGTGTTCTAAAACTGACTGCTAATCACAAAAATAACCTGTAATTTAGCTTATTATACTTTTCATAGAAGTGTTCTGTTTTTTACACAATGGCAATGTATACCCTTCAGAACTTGTTGTCTGTGCTGCATATATGAAAGAAACATAGAACTGTTGTTGTAGCACATCCAATATACCAAGTACAACTGGAATATCTGTGGAGATCTAAAAGTAGTGGCTTTGCTACTTCGAATGTAGCTCAGATATACAAAGTACTGTTGTTGCATATGCAAATGGAACAGCTGTGCAAAACAGTTGCATTTTTTAAAAAAAATAGTCATGCTGGATTTGATTCCAGCCCAGAAAAACTTGACATACAGTATACACCACTTGTTGATCCAACAAAGATATTTTTGCCTCCATTTCATATAAAAGGTGGATTGTTGAAAATTTGTCTGTGTGTGTGATGAATAAGGAAAGTAAAGGATTTTGCTAATGAAGACGGATGTTTCCAAGAGTAACTGAAGCCAAGATTAAGGAAGACATTTTTGTTGGTCCATAAATCAACATCGACAATCAAGATGTCTCATCAATGACAAGTGGTTCAAAGATCTGATAGCAGGGCCAGAGCAAATTGCCTGGAAAGCATTCAAGGATGCAGTTGAGAATTTTCTGGCAACTACAGAGCACCAAACTACATTCAGCTGGTGGACAAACTTCTCACAACATACAAGACCATGAAATGCAATGTGTCACTGAAGATTCATTTTCTACATTCACATTTGGACTTTTCTAAAAATCTAGAAGCAGTGGGTGACAAATATGGTGAAAGGTTTCACCAGGACTTTGTCTCAATGAAAAAATTGTATCACGGTAACTGGAATTCATCAGTACTGGCTGACCATTGATGGACACTGCAGTGAGATGCATCAGACACTGATTACAAACAAAAATCACCAGCAAAACACTTTCAGCCTTGCTGAATTCATGCAGTGTGTAAAAAAAGATGATATTTTCAACATTTCTACATGATACTGTCAAACTGAAATTATATCTGTGTGTTCAGTTTGAAGAAGTCTATCATAATCACCAAAAGGTTTTCAGGAAGCAACATTTTTGAAAAACAAAGTTGCCCACTTCAGTCATTGATTTTTGATTTTCTAGCCACTCAGCATCTCAAACATCAGTATAATAAATTGTAGTCATTTATGATAGCACTAGTAATGTTTGAGGAATGATAGCAGGGACAAGTCATATCCAAGAATTTCACAGAGACAGTTTTATTGCATAGCAACAAGTTATATTGTCTTAAAATAGACTTTCCTTGCCAGAGGCCCTTCAAATGTGTTGGACTTTAATCTCTACATTTTCTACCTAAGATGACCTTATGATACCTGAAATCAAACATACCAGAATAGCAATTGTCTATCTTAGAGACTATCACAATAACAAAAATTTAGCTGTTCATTATATAATGAGGATACCTTTCTACATACTTGCTGAATTTTCTAAACACTACTCTTTCCTTAGATCAATATATCTGATGCAAAAATATTATTTTCTAGGATTTCCTTTTTTGTCCCAATTTCTTTTTCAGCCAGTGGATATTTAAAAAATAAAGTTATCTGCTGTTTCCCAACACAACTGCAATGCAGTGTCCTTTTCCATCACTTATTTCTAAAAGCTCAACCTGATCACATGAATAAGCTAATATCCCTTGAAGATCTGAAACCACTAGATGTGTGAGAAGTAACTGAAAAACATACCATGTCTGAGAAATTCAATCACACAGTTATACAAAATTACAAAAAAAGGAGAATGTAAACAGAGCTGACAGTATTGTAAAACATTTGTCATTCTTTACTATATTGCTGTATAGTTCATGTTCATATTCACCAGGAGAAAAGAATTTAACCTCTAAGCACTTACCTTCCTAGAAATTCAATATAAACATATCAGGTTCAGTTCCTAGGGAGAAAACTGCATGATGAAAATTACGATCTGAAGACAAAGAGAAGAGAGACTTTATTTTCTTTCAACGCTCTGTATTTAGTTTATGGATGTGTTATGCTTACTTCATCTGCATAGTGTTTATTACTGATAAAATCCAAATATTTTTGCATGACTACATGCCTATTAACATTTCCCGTGCTTATGGCAATGCTTCTAATTTAGCAAAGTGAATTAATTTATTTTCCTAATGATTCATCAGTAAGCTGTATAACAAGCAGAAGGCTTCCAAATGTGGTTACCATACTGACACTCTGCTAAAGAATTAGCAATGCAAAAACGTGATTCTTACAATTACTGTATTAAAAGGGGAAAAAATCCATCTTAAAAAAAATAATTAGGCAAATATCCATGTTCTCTGTCTCTAGACACATTCCAGCTGTTCACAGTACATATTTCAAACAGCACATCTTTTAAAAATTTCTTGGAAAATAAGGGTTTAATACTTATAAAGCAGTATAATTAATTCATATTAGGATTAGAATTAATAAGAAATAATTACAAAATTATTGCTAAAAAAACACCTAGTGCATATCTAAAATGCAATTTGTTATATTTTTATCATATAGCAAGGAACCTAGCAAAGATCTTCAGAAAAAGGCCACTTCCCTCAAAACAGAAGAAAAGTGAACATGAATATCACCACAGAGAAGATAGGTAGAAAATCTGGCCCATGCAGGACCATGAAGCTGCCTCACCCACATCACCCCACCCACCCTTTGGCTGAGCTCAGGATGTACCTTCAGGAGCTCTGAGGGCTGGAACTGAAAGTTAAGGCCAACAATTTTGGCCTGCAGAGACTTTTTTTCGGGGGAGGGCAAAAAACAAGCCATTTTTGCCTGTTTTTGGCCTGCAGAATGCTTCTGGAGGGGGGGGAGTGAAAAATAGGACACACAGATGCCCCGGGAGGCCACAAAAATGGACTAAAATGGCCCATTTTTCATCTCCTTCACCTCCAGAAGATAGATAAAGAGAGACACACACAGAGAGCGAAAGAGACAGAGGGAGAGGGAGAGAGAGAAAGAGGGAGAGAGGGAGGGAGAGAGAGAGAGAGAGAAAGAGACAGAGACAAGAGAGAGCGGGAGGGAGAGAGAAAGGGAGAGAGAAAGGGGGAGAGAAAGAGAAGAGAAAGGAAAAGAGAATAAAAAAGAGACACAGAGAGAGGGGGAGGGAGAGACAGAGGGAGAGAGAAAGAGACAGAGACAAGGGAGAGAGAGAGACAAAGAGAGGGGAGAGAGAGAGAAAGGGAGAGAGGGGGAGAGAGAAAGAGATAGAGAGCAAGAGAGAGGAAAAAGACAGAAAGAGAGAGGGGAGGAGGGAGGGAGGGAGGGAGGGAGAAAGAGAGACAGAGAGAGATTTCTCAAGCTCCTTGGGGCTGAGAAGAAGTGAGTTTCCTGAAGTGGACCACTGGACTCCTAAACAACTGAAAAAATGATCTAGTATAAAGAAAAGGCAACCAAAAGAGCAACATGCAAACAAAACCAAATAAAACACTCGCAGGAGCAAAACAAATTAAAGTTTAATTTGTGTGCATTGTTCATTGGACTGTTAAATTGGCCACACTCCCTAGTCACCTGACCTAGCCACATCCACCCCATCACATGACTACCGAGCCACACCCACCCAGCTGGTCCAGCCCCCCAACAGTCTGAGGGATCATGAATTGGCCCCCTGTTTTAAAAGTTTAAGGATCCCTGCTCTAAGATAACTCTGATATTCAAAGACTGATGGTCTTTTCCTAAAAAAAAAAAAAAAGGTACTGGGGATCAAATTATAAATCAGTCATTTAATATTCACTTTCATGTTTTGTTCAACATCCATTACATTCCCTTCGATGTGCATGTCCAGGCATTAAAAGTTGAATGGAGGATTGTATTAATGGTTTTTCTATTTTTCTCTAAAATCTGGTACCATCACTCACTCAGTCTTTCATGGAAGATTACACACAGGAAGTTGTATCATATTCTAAGAAAGAATTAAACCATCAGTTTTGGTTTTACTCGGTTTCTTATATTTAACAGAATAAGAGTTGGAAGGGACTTTGCTGGTCTTCTAGTACACCCTCCCTACTGAAGCAGGAGACCCTATACCCGTGATGGCAAACCTGTGGCACATGTGGCAGAGATGGCACACAGCGCCCTCTCTGCTGGCACATGCACAGTCGCCCCAGGTCAGATCTTCATGGCGTTTTTTTGTGAGCTTGTTTCCCTGCAAACAATGAAACAGAAGCTCACGATACAAAAAGATCTTACCTCTTGCCGTACTGCCATTGTTGGGGTGTTCCACCTCCCACCGGCCAGCTGCTCTTTGGGTCTCTGCTGTGCATGCATGCATGTCTGCACATGTCCACATGTATGCACGTTTGCGCATGACTGCAAGCGTGCATGCACAGTTTGGACATGGTGTCTAAAAGCTTCACCATCACTACCCTATAACTTTCCAGGCAAACAGCTGTCCATTCTCTTCTTAAAAGCCTCCAGTGGTGAAGCATCCACAACTTTTGAAGGCAAGTCGTTACACTGGTTAACTGTTGTAACTGTCAGAAAATTTCTCCTTGGTTCTATGTTGCTTCTCTCTTTGATTTGTTTCCATCAACCTATTGTTTCTTGTCTAGCCTTCTGGTGCTTTGGAAAATAGGTTGATGCCTCTTCGTAGTTGCAGACCCTCAAATATTGGAACGCTGCTATCATGCAACCCTAGTCCTTCTTTTTACTAGACTAGACATACCCAATTCCTGAAACTGTCCTTTCTTATGTTTCAGCTTCAACCCTCTAATCATCTTTATTGCTCTTTCCTAAACTTTTTCCAGAATCTCAACTTCTTCTCTTTTTTTTTTGAATAATATGGTGACCAACACTGGATGCAGTACTCTAAGTGCCGTCTTACTAAGGCTTTATAAAGTGGTACTAGTACTTCACATGATCTTGATTCTATCCCTCCGTTTACATGTATTTCAATACATTACTTATACTGTATTCAGATTTACTGTTTCCTCTGTGAATAGAAAGGCTACATACAGAGAGGTGGGGGCACAATGTCCAGAGTCTGGATGTGAGCTATAAGAAAAGATAATGCTCATTCAACTTTCTACATTAGGACAATAAATGATTATTGCCTTCACACATAAAGAAATTCAAAATAAGAGCCATCACACATTAACATCCAATGTGTTATATTTTCCACAAAAACTGTCATAGTTTTGCTCAGCACCCTATGACCCCTCTGCTGGAGATGCAATCTTACAAAAATGTATGTTACAATCTTACAATGCAATGACAAGCAGTTACTGCAAATGTGCAAGGTTTGCTGAACCCAGAAAGGCATGGAAAAGAAAATCATAATCCAGTTTGAACAAATAGCCAGGCAGCAGAACTCAGTTGGATGGTATTTTAAATAACTGATAATATAACAGTCCTCTTTTTAAAAAAATAATAATACTGTAGTGATGGTTCCTGTACTCACAATAGATTTCTATCCAGCTAATCAAAAACCCCAATTATATTTTGAATATCTTCAGTTCACATTTCTACATTTGCAGAGTTATTATAAGCTATAATTATTAAGAATAAGTGGACATAGATGGAGAATATAACTCACATATCACATAAGTGTTTTCTGTGTCTCTGCATATAATATCTCAAACCTTTTCATACCTGGATGATACAGTTGAATATGGCTTTTTGTCTGCCCTCTGAACTTAGATAATTAACTCATAGCCTGAAGCCATATAGGATTTATATAAATATTGCCACCTTCAGGTGATTTTTATAAACATCAATTTAGGTTTTTGGTTGTAAGTAGTATGGAGACAACCCCAATGCCCAGTGTTCTTGGAGGAAATGTTTCCAGTAATAAATGAGAAAGAGCCCTCACTTTTGAAAAGAAACTATCATTTCCTATAAAATAAAAACATATATTTTTATTTGATTGATTGGTTTATTAAATGCCTACAAGGTGACTCTGGGCAGCTTTTTCAGCATGTGAAAAAAGAAAATTGAAAAATTACTGGAAAGGGTGAATTAAAAAGGAGCTTCTCTTTACCTATACTTCTTTTAGTCAAATACAAATCTTCCACAATATGTTTCAAGATTTTCAAAAGAAGGGAGGATAAAAACACTGGGCAAGAAACTGATTAACAAATTAAGAGTTCGTGAATGCCTTAATATCCTGGAACCAGAGCAAGTTGTTCCTTAGGAATCTAATCTTAGGAAACGAATTGATGAAGTGAGAAAATAGCAGGCAATCAGGAAACACATATAACGATAGTACTTCTTGCCTACTCTCTATAAAGTTATACAGGCTTATTTTAAATCAACCAACCAGACTAAATGAAGAAAAAGAAATCAAGAAGTAAATTTTAATGTTGTTTTGGACATACAGTAGTTATTTTGTATATTGATAGTACTAGGTAGGGTACCCAAAATTTTATTCCCATTTTAATGAACTACAAGTTTCTTCATTAGTTCTCTGAAATTTCTCTGTTGCAGTTCTGTCACTTTAGCCCACACTGAGAAGTGTGTGAGTACCCAAAGTTAACCCAACAATAGTATTAGTATTGAAGCTCACTTAAAACAAGAAAGGAATAACAAACAATCCCAGCAGAAATCAAATTTATGTCCCTCACCTCTGTCAAGTTTAATTATCTTTATGCTATTTAAAATAAAACCCCATTGGGGTACCATCAAGGCCTCTCTTTTGTGAGCCTATTGCTAGTTTAGCCATTGTTCAGTTCTTGCTGAGTGCAAATTACAGGAAAAACAATAATACGCTCCCACCTGCTGGACCCCTGATTCAAGGTACGTGGCTCAGAGTTCCACACTTCAGCAGTTTGCAATTGATTAAAGCATCGAAGATCGGCTGCTTTCCAAACTAATTAAAAAGAGGTTCCAGAGAATGTTTGCATAGTATCCAGGATAATGAATGTGTTCCATAATATATGCATGAATAAAGAAAATATATTCAAATAGGTACTGAATCCTTGGGACAAAACAGTAGTTATCAGAGTACCTATGGAACTCCCTCCTCAAACTGAAAAATATCTCACAAATGAAGGCGAACCTACAGGATCCAATCTGGGTCGGTCACCAAGACCAGAGATTTAGTCTTCCGAGCTTTTGGACTCGTGCTAGAGCCCATCCTCAGGGAACTTCTCTCTAGCACAATGTGTGCTTTGGGCTATTCTATGTGTGGTATTTATATGGTGCCTGGTTTTGTGTGGCTTTTTAGTTGTTGGTTGGGCTGTTGATGTCTTGTTATTAAGTCATTGGCTGTTATTTCCTTGTACTGCCAAGCCCTTGCCTCCTAAGTACTTGATAAGAGCTGAAGTAGCACAGTGGTTAGAGTGCAGTACTGCAGGCGATTTCATCTGACTGCTAGCTGCAGTTTGGCAATTCAAATCCCACCAGCTCAAGGTGGGTAAAATGAGGACCCCAGATTGTTGGGGGCAATATTCTGACTCTGTAAACCGCTTAGAGAGGGCTGTAAAGCACTATGAAGTGGTATATGTCTAAATACTATTGCTATAGTGGCAAATCAGCACTCTTGTTGACTGATGAGCGTCCCATTTCCCAGGCTTCAATTATTTCCCTGGCTCTTTCAGTACCTGCTCATCCAACAATCTTAGTAGCTGCAAAATTGAATGTACGTCCTTGTTCATTGCAATGTGAGGCTACCAATGAGTTTGTGTCTTCTCGTCTGACTCCCCACCTGTCCTACATAGTCACAGGGCAATTCATGTAGGGGATCTGGAAGATTACATTGGAAGTATCTCCCACCTTCTAACAATCTGTATGGTGCATAATTTGTCCTCATATGGTAGCCTCTGGCTGGTGTATGATGCCCACTTGCAGATCTTGGAAGCTGTGTTCTACTGCTTCGGAAATGTTTTTGGTGTGTGGCAGGGTGTGCCATATAGAATGAGATATCTTTTATTCCAGTATGGAAACATAAGGACATTTATATGTTGTTGTTGTTGTTGTTGTTGTTGTAGTAGTAGTAGTAGTAGTAGTAGTAGTAGTAGTAGTAGTAAGTTTATCATGAGGCTGTAGCTAAGTATGTTGTAGTAAAGACATATGACTAAATTACTAATAATTGTCAACCTTACAGTATAAAAGAAGAAGAGTCTTGATGAGAAGATCTATGACCTATAACACAATCAGCATCTGTACAATCAAATTAACCCTTTCCATTTTAAATTTTCAGGCATAGGGGGATGTTGTTCTTGAAAATTATCCTTAGCTTGCCAAATGCCTGCCAACCACATCCATATGTTTATGAACAATCTCCCCTTATGGCTTAAGAGAAAAGTTTTCGATCAGTGTGTGCTACCTGCTTCTAACCTATTCAAGTGAAATATGGATACTAACCTCACAATCAATACAAAGCTATGAGTGGCACAAAGAGCCATGGACAGATACATGTTCAGCATTACAAGATAAGATAGAGAAATAGATAGAAATGGATTAGAGAACATATGAAAATATATGATATTATCAAGAAGTAAAAGACTTTCAGTGGAAACGGGCTGATCACATAGCAAGAAGAACTGATGGCAGGTAGACCAAGGCAGTCCTAGAATGGATCACACTTGATAAAAACATCCACGAAAGAGATCTAAAACAAAATGAATTGACAACATCAGCACGTATTATGGGCCCAATTGGCAAATGAAAGCTCAAGATTATATTGCTTGGAGAAATGAGGAAGAAGCCTTTATCCTGTGGGCAGTGGGTAGACAATGGCTAAAGTAGTGGTGGTGGTGGTGGTGGTGGTGGTGGTGGTGGTGGTGGTGGTGGTGGTGATGGTGGTGATGGTGGTGATGGTGGTGGTGATGATGATGATGATGATGACGATAATGATTTAAAATTTAAAATTGTAAAAATTCAATTCAAAAGTCGTGCCATTTCTGCTTTTCAAAGTTCAAGAGAACTGTTGCCCCAAACAATTCTGCTGGGAACTGATTCCAAAATACCAAAAACAGGTAAGAAAAGGCTTGCAATGGTGACATTGCTCTTGGAGTTCTTGAAAAAAGTCAGAAATTTGCCTTGGTACTGGGATGAGGAGCCATCAGAATATCTTTCTGGGCAATTCCATGCACAGGCATGAAGTCTCCACACTAGAAATATATGCTGGCATCTTTCACAAATCTCCAACCAATGAAGGGCAAAAAAAAATGGGGGGGGGAGAAGACACAAGAAAAATTCAGAATTGTATGACCAATCCCATTTTGAACATGAACCAGATAGTAGATTCAGAGTCTAATACAGCAAATCCTGCTTTAAATCAGATGCTTAGCTCTTTCCATCTATTATGAAGTATACATTCTCTACAATCCTTGTGCCAAAGATGCTTTTTCAAGAGGCAACTGGACTTTCTTGTTTTTCTTTGAAGACGTTTTGCTTCTCATCCAAGAATCTTCTTCCGCTCTGACTGGATGAATGGGAATGGAAGGATTTATATTCCTTGCAGGCAGCTGGTCATTTGCATTATTTTAGAGAGTTGTTGAGGCCACGTGGAGGTTTATGTGTATCCTGAGGGTCACCTGAGTAATTGAAATGGTTGTGGAACCTTCTTGGCTGTGTTGTAGACTGGAGATAGATGATGCTGTATCCCTCCCCCACTGTTGAGAGAGGGCTGTTCAATTTTGGGATAGATGACCTCTTCAACTCCTCTTTCAAACCAGCGTCCTCGCTGTCCAATATGTGGCCACCACGGCCATTTACATAGATTGTGGATGAAGGCAAATATACATGTTCCAGGATAATGCTGCAGAATCTAATTTGAGTCGATCACCAGGACCGTTCTGAAGAATGAGAAGTTCTCTGAAGATGGGCTCCATCATGAGTCTGAAAACTTGGAAGAATAAACCTTTCGGTCTTGGTGACAAACTCAGATTGTATGACATAGATTCCTTCAGCAGAGTTTGTTTCCTGTCTTGTATTCCTTATCATTTTATTTATTTATTTATTTATTATTTGATTGCTATCCTGCTTTTACTTTACTTTATTTATTTATATATTTATTTATGGGCTGAGAGAGTGTGATTGATACCAAGTCACCAAACTGACTTCCATACCTAAAACCTGAGATGAGAGCTCAGTTTCCCTCTTTGTAATCTGTCACCTTAACTGCTATATTACATCAAACCTGGCCTCCCAAAATTATATTTTATTCTTTATTTGTTAGTGTTTGTTGATTGGATTCTGTGCTTTTTTGAGTCATTATCATCTGAGAAATTGTCTGCAATTTATGAGTGGTGTCCTCTTATATAAAGCAAAACTATGGAGGAGGAATTATACAGATGACTTTCTGAAAATTAAGCAAGTTTTTTTTACTAGTGATACTTTCAGGTGTAATCTTATGATGAGTGTCATTGTTCTTGTTCTCACTTATATGACAGGGAAATGGCAATAAACAAAATTATGAACATGCTCCTTTGAAACTTCTGAATTGTAGTTCTGAATTATAGGAAAATAGTGGCACCCACTGGCCAAATTCTAAAGCATTTCTTAGGCAGATGATGGTCTTTTCCTTCGGATAAAGAATGCAGCATTTCTTAAACATTTAACAATCTGTTGCACTGATATGGAGACAGAACACAGATTTGTACAAATTGAATTAATTCCAAAGAAAAACGCACCTAAACAATAAACACATATTTGTTTTGAATTACCATAGCTTTAATTGATGTTCTACAGAATACAGTAGTTGGGTTTTGTTTTATTTTTGCAAATAATTTAAATATCAAAGAAGGAAAGGGCGTCACCTCATTGTAAATGTATTTTTAGGTCAACGACTATTTCTAATCATCTATAGCTGCAAAAAGCATCATATCAACTTTGCATTGTTTCATGCCCATTTTACCCTTCTCCAAAAGATAAAGGGTTGCAGATTCAGTGCTGTTCTGGCCTTTGTTTCTATAAGAAAGAGAAATTACAAAGATGCAGCCATCCAAAAATGTTAGGTCCATTTCACAAACATACAAACTGAACAGAATACTAGTCTGATTAGCAGTCCCACACTAGATCCTTAAATCCAATATGTCTCCCCATATCACTTCAGTTCTCTTGGCTGCTCTTGGTCTATTTTTCATTCTCAGACTTGAATTGATCTTCTGCTTTTTGTCATAAACACACAGAAATGTCACTCGGAATAAGAAGTTCATTTCGTTCAGACTGCTACAGCCTTTTTTCATAGAGAACATTCCAGACAGATCAAGAAGCTTTCTTTCAGCAATACAATGAAAAAAGCAGTTGCTTCATTATTTACAAACAGCCAATCATTCTCTCCCGTAATGTTCTTTTGTTTAAAACTTCAAAGCAAATTCACTGTAATAGACCTGTGCACATTTAATTAATCATAATTCCTTAATCTTTTTTTACAAGAGGAACTAGAAACTTGCTACTTTAAAAGAACAATAAATTACATGCACTCTGGTAATTTTCAAAGGATTCTGTTTCCAGAACAAATTCATGCAGATTTGTGACATAATCCCAAAAAGCTTTTATAACTTGACTGCTTCCACTGGTACTGGGCTAGGACTTTAGCTGCCTTGCATAAATATTGTAATAGTGATTATTTAAAAAATGTTATGTTTTAATGCATTGCTAGTTGCCCAAAATCTCAGAAATGAGATGGATGGCTATCTCTTTTAGTTTCGATGAAATTTGGCTGAGAAGCAGACTTATTACTTGTAAGGATGGTGGCCCAATGTTTTTCATCATTGCTTTGCTATAATTAGAGATTATGTTTTACCACAGTCCCAGATTATAACAATGGTTCTATTAATGTGTAAGTAACAATGAAAAAAATAAGAGGATAGGGTAGTAGACTCTCCTGGGGACGGCCCTGACTCTCGCACATAAAAAACTATCCTTATTAAAATTGATCCAACCACATCTGATTGTTACAAAGGAAACACATTTTTGTTCAGTTCTTTGGAACACTATTTTTGCTTAAAGCTGGTTTCAGATCATTCTTCTTTCATCTGCATCCCACATCCCCTTATCAACAACTCCTGCGTATTAATCTGGAGAGAACATTGTAGACTGATTTGCTCTCTCCCTGTTGGAATTAGGGCTATAATCAGCTTTTCCCTGCAGTCATCTTGAAGAATATTCATTTCTGAACTGATATTTGCAACAAACCACTTTTAAGTATGCAATACACAGAAATCCCCTACACAGCTTCTAAAAGGTCAGCACAAATGTCCTTTTGAAAGCTGTCTATGTCCTACTGTGTCAGAAAAACAAATGGCCAACTGCAGAAGAGTAAGCATTAAGATGTCATGAAGAAAACTAGATCCCTGTCTAGAAATTGTACAGTACATGTCATGTCTATAGTTATCCCAAAAGAAAGTTAGATAAAGCAAAAGGAGGAAATGCAGCACCCATGGCTTCTTATTCATATACCAAATCAAAATACTTGAATCTACCAGAATCTCCTTCCACATTTTCCTTCTTCTCCGTCCACTGGAGATAATCGAAAATGCTACCGGTAAGGAAGCTGATATCAGCTGACATCTGTCTGTTTTTATAACCTTATATCAGGCTAAAATAGTCCCAACTATCCTTAAAAACATATCAATTCTTCCAATGTAAACTTCCTTATCAGTAGCACTTCTTAAACCTCCCTACCTAATAGTCCCACAAGGGCACTATTTCTGCTACTGTGGGGTGGGGGGTGGCAAAAGCTTGTCTAAAATATGTTAATTATTAAAAAATTATCAAAAGCATAAAATAGAAATGGATGAAAAGAATAATAGGGGAAAAACTAATTGTATCCCTTTGTTAGTGCAAATCTTGCCCTCAAAGATGTGTTAAAAGCCATAACTGTTTGTTATTCATAGTGGTGCCTATACCTCAGTTGCCTAAAAGACACAGCTGAAGAACATTTTGTTTGTTCTCTGCTTTTGAGACACATCTCTCAGCTCAATTATCATTTCATTAATGTGCCTTGCATTTGAGACGGTGTATATAAAATTTACCCCATTAGGCTGTTCAGGGGTGGAGAGAAATTGATTCAAGAGTTCTCTTTCCTAATAACCTTTAAAGCACGTATTTGGTGGTACTTCCTTTTATCAATTAAAATGATGTGCTGTTCTGAAACCTTAATTAACTATATTCATACAACAGATCAATTTCATTGTAAAATATCATGCTTAATGTTCACCTCCTTTCCCATGACTGAGATGAATGAAACAGGTTCTGATTAATATTTCCATTAGTTTTCAGTTAATTTGAATCAAAATGGCAAGTGAGAGAAGAAATATATTTGATGACCCACCTGAGAAGAGAAATTGCTTTTTTTTTTAAGTCTCCTCCATGCTTTCTCCAATTAGAAAGTATATTTTCTGTCATTTGAATTGAAACCATCAGAACTGGAAACCATCAGAACTGATTGCTTCATTCATTCATTCATTCATTCAGATGGCAGTCCAGTGATGAAGCTCCCACAACTTCTGTGAAGGCAAGCTGTTCCGTTGGTTGATTGTCAGAAAATTTCTCTTTATTTCTAGGTTGAATCTCTCCTTGATCAGTTTCCATCTATTATTCCTTGACTAGCCTTCAGGTCAGAGGTGGTATTCAGCAGGTTCTGACCAGTTCTGGAGAACAGGTAGAAGATATTTTCAGTAGTTCCTAGAACCAGTAAATACCACCTCTGACTGGCCCCACCCCCATCTATATTCTGCCTTCCAAGTCCCAGCTGATTGGGAGGGAATGTGGATTTTGCAGTAACTTTCCTCTGGAGTGGGGAGGGAATGGAGATTTTACAGTATCCTTCCCCTGCCATGCCCACTAAGCCACACCCACTAAGTGATGCCCACAGAACTGGTAGTAAAAAAATGAATTCCACCACTGCTTCAGGTGCATTCATTCATTCATTCATTCTAATTAATTCATTCATTTTTATTCATTCATTGACACAGTCACAGTTACATGAACAAAGATTTTAAGTAAATCAGTGCCTTGGGATTCAATTCTATTCTTTAATATTCACCCAAGTTTGAAGACTTCCATACGTAGAACAACTTTTTCAATATTTGGGGGGTGGGGGGAAAGAAGCAAATCACAAAGAAGCTTGTATCAGCCTTGCAAACATCAGCATCCATAGAGAAGGGAGCAGGGGGGGGGGCAATGAAATGCCTTTGGGACTCTGTTCTTTTGGGACATGCTTCATGACATTGCACAGATGCCCAAAGGGAGTCAAAGCTTGTAGCCTTATGGTGCTACTTTAATTTTTTATTTATACACATACACACACACACACACACACACACACACACACAAACACAAACACACATATATGTATACATATACGTTCTGACCCCCCTCATCCTACACCAAAGCACGCCTAGACAAAGATACTTCAAGGATTTATTAACACACAGACTAGACGTTGGCAGCAATCCAGCACAGACTAACCTTGGCAGCAATCCAGCCTGCCAAGCTAGCCACGAGAGTTCTCCAGCTCTAGTGAATACGTTGACTCCTGCAACGAGTGTGTGCACAATCATTCCTTTTATAGTCTTGAGAGGAGCCTAATTACCACCAGCTGAGTGCAATTATCTCCTGTAACTGCGTAACTTTCCTTACGCCTATTAGCACTTCATTGCCAGGCATCCAGGACCAACTCCCTTGTCTCCCCACTGCTCCAATGCATGACGTCAGGATCACACTCCCTTGTCTCCTCCCCACTGGTCCAAGGCTCAGGTGCCTCCTGGTGGCCAACCAGCCTCTCTGCACCCTGCTCAGAGTCGGAACCCTGTCCAGAGTCCTCCACATCCTCCAGAGCCGACTCATAAGGCCCTTCGCTGTCGGAGTCTGGTGGCAGCTCCAACGGCTCCTGCTGGGCCACAACACATATACATATACATATACACATACACACACACACCACACACACATAACATACGTGCAAATTCTGTCCACAAAAGGTACAGAAAGGTAGAGAGAAAGAGAAGGGATTGAACACAGAGGAGGCAAAGTCAATCATAGTGATAAGAGGTGGTCACAGACTCCTGTCAATGGATGGCTGACAGGAGACTCTGAAGCCTGGGATAAATGGGAGCAAGGAAACATTAATGATCACTTTTCTCATCCTATCAGGCCACATTTCTTGCACTTCTAGTTTGAAAGTGCAAAAGGAACACACCATGTATACATGGCTCTTAGGACTCCTTTTTAACATTTGGTGTATTCCCTATATATACAAATCAGCTAAATACAAATCGGAAGACAGATCACCTGACTATAAAGAAAGTCAGTCCTTGTATCTGCTGTCTATGGTCAACATAGTAGACCAACTTCCTCTGAAGATACCAGCCACAGTTGTGGTATAGTCATTCAGGAAATATGCTGTCTAGGCCACTGTCTTGAAACCTTGAAGCTCAACACTGCCCAACTGAGTGGAGTGGAAGAGGTCTGTCCTGTTTGTATGTGCCTTCAAGTCAGTGTTGACTCCTAGCAACACTAACTTGAAGGCACATAGGGAAGGGAAGGGACGGGAGATTTCTGAGGCACTCTGGCAGCTTCTCACAAGGACACTCAATGGGGAAGCTGACAGGAAGTGGAAAATATAAAGAAAAAAAGAAAAGAAAAGTATCTAAATTAGATCCACCCTTCAAAGAAGAATCTCAGAAGTCAGAAACCTATGCTCTGAACAATTAAACTTTCAGGGTGCTTCTATGGTAGTTCTATCTTTCTTGAGATTCACTGAGTTGTTATGAGAGGAAGAACAAAACCATTAAGAGTCATATATTTTACTAAGCAAATATCCATTGCTGTGTATTCAGAGATTATCAGAGCTCTTTTGCTCTCTTCAACAAGGCCAATTTAACTTGGAAAAAGTGTTTGCTAAATTCTATATAACTTTATTATTTTAGCTTTTTAACCATTAATAAGCCTTATCAGCAAATATAAATCTTCTGTTACAAATCAGTGGAATGATGGAAAAAACTATAAACACAGAAAGGAGAGGCTTTCACAGTTAAACCAAGCTTGAATGCCTGTTTGTTGCCAAAGCCCTTTGTAAATACAGAAGCCTAACAGGTTTATGATCCTCCTTGTGATTGTATGTCATTATAACTGCTCTGCTTTCAAAAACAACAATTCCTCTTTAGTGCATAGTTTGCAATAAAATATACTGTTCCCGGTTCTTTTAACAGATTAATGGACAGAGCTCTCTAAAAAATCTAAACTTGTGAAAGGACTATATACTGCTTGACAAATTCAGAATATATAGCTACAAGGATATCTCTATTATTCTGTTTTCATACTTAGGGTGGAAAAATAAAAGGAATGGATCACCACAAGGTGCAATTTTAAATCACCATTCTGTTGAGATCAAGCCGTCCACTGATCATAATTATTAACAAGCAGTTCTTAAGTCTAAAACAGAGGTAACCTTTGACTTACAATTATAATTGAGTCTATAATTACAGTTGTAAGTCATGTCAGTTGTTAAGTGGGTCATTACATGACCATGAATGATTTTACAATATTTTTTGCAGGGATGGACGCCTGCCCCCGTCACAATGTACCAGTCCAGAACCCACCACTGGATAGATAGATAAACACACAGACAGACAGACAGACAGACAGACAGACAGACAGACAGACAGAAGACAGACAGACAGACAGATATGCAGGAGTACATGTGTATGTGTGTATGTATACATGTGTAGCTAGAGAAATGAGAGGCAGACAGAGAGAGAGAAACAGAGATAGACACACACAATATAAATATATATATTTATAAATATATACCAATGCAAAATAATACACATAGCATTTTTTGTTAAAAAAAAAACAAAAAAAAAACCTCAGCATAGTCAGGTAATAGTCACATGCCCAGGGCCACAGGTTTATGCAAGGCTAAGGCCAGCAGGATTGGGGTTAATCTTATCTCCAGATGGATGAGGTTCTAGAGGGTAGTGCCATGGTAGAAAAGACATTCATACACTCCTTGACTGACAGAACCTGCAACATGACCTTCCTGCCTAATCAGATAAAACATTGCTCTCTAATAAACTCCCACTCACTGTCAAAGTGACTTAAGTGTGGGTTTTTTTTCTGTTCCACTGCCAAATAATATTTTCCATGTTATATTGCCTGGAGCACTCCTGTCCATTTGAGATAGCACCTTACAATTTATTACAGGCTATCCCCAGCAATTCATTGGCTACTTTCCAGAGGTAGGGATGCCAATTCAGCTGAGTTAATGGCTTATCAAAGTTTCTCATGCCTTTTTAGAACTAACTTTACTATGAATGGTCTAGTAGCACAAAGGTTATGGCATTTGCTTTCCAAATATATGATACTGATGAAACTCCGCAGAAATTTGTGGTTTTTTTAATTACTATTTTTTATTTTCCTGAGATTCCTAGTTTTTTCTGGGCCTTTTTAAAGATCCAAGAGTGTATTGCTTCAGAATATGTCCAGTCAACTTGAGACAGAAGGGTATCATCTACAGGTCCCAATTATTCCAAAGATATTTAAGCTATTTAGGAACCCAGAGTAAAACAGCGCTTGTGCATTCCGCTTAGATGATCAGTGTTTCTTCTAGCTGGATAATTTGAGGGTGCAAATATCAGCACTTAACCAGGGACTGATCAACTTGCATCTTCAGTATTATAGACACAAACCTAGTTTTGCAACATTTTTTTTCTATATCATGGCTGAGGTAGCAGTTACTTAGCTACAGAAGGGAAACTGAAAACCACTAATAACATAAGATCGCAAAGATATGGTGATGTTATTTGCAGAATAGTAACAATCTTTAGGCCACAATATTGGACTGGATGATAGCAAAGAATTACTGTTTTCAGTATTTGTGTACCACTTCATAGTGGTAGTGGTCTGAATATCTGCAACACAGATATGATAGCTCCATGCTTTCTTCCAATTGCCCTGCATAGTCACAGTTGAACAACACAACTTTTCTCATTGCAGGTGGGAGCGGGGCGGGTTAACCAAATTATATTCTCCAGCGTTCTGTATTTTTCCTCTTTCTCCAAAATAGGTCAATGACAATTTGTTCTTTTGGCTACTTTTCAAAATTACATCATAAAATACTTTAAAAAGAAAAACCATGTTGCTGCTTTTCACTTTGGGATTCCCTGTTCGAATGAGAGGAATGAGAGGAATTCCTTTTAGCAGATTGTTCTGAATAAATCTTAATTGAATTATCTTCCTGCCTCAGTTTGCGTTATTGAATAAGTGTGTATAAGACTAGGGCCAGATGGGCTATCACTATCCTCCATCTCTACTGTTTTTTTCATAGGCAAAGATGAATTCTGTTCACTCCTGCATTTATAAAAGGGGGAAAAAACCTGTGGCTTCTGAGAACTTAGTTCTACAAGAAAAAATGGAGACAATAAAGTGAACAACCAGTGTCAATAATTGGTGCAAATTTTGAGGTAGATAATGAGTGGTCTATCCGGGACAGATAACCCCAATGGAGCTTCTTGCCCTAACAAATCAGACCTAATAACATGTCACATTTACTTTCATGGGATTTTTGTTGAACAGGATTGTTCTATTTATAAAAGGAAAATTTGGATTGATGCTGATGAACTAGGAGCTCAATTCAAAATACATCTCACTTATAATATCTTTCTATTAGGAGTCTGCCATCAGCTTTACCAAAAGTGACTTGGTAGGATTTCAACTCAGCAATGAAACAAACTGGGATTTGGTAGTAGAAGTGCTATCTATGTTACATCAGTTGGTTTGAGATTTGGGGGATGAGAGTTATCTATATCATAAGGATTCAACACAAGAATCTTAATTTTTGTATATTGTATTGGCAGTGGATATTTTGGATCATCTGTCCTGTCTGTCTTGACTTCTTTCTTATTTATTTTGCATCCTTTTCAAAAAATGTGGGTGCACTTTATTATTTTTTTAAAATTAATAGATACTTTAAAGTGTTACATTTCCCCCTCTTATCTTTTGGTTGTCAGCAACATTCCTCCGCATGATAAATTAGACACTGAATCCTATCAGGCGCATGTACTATTGGGCTAATGTATGCATTGAAGAGCTGTCAATAGATTCAAGAGTGTTTTATATTCATGTCATATTTAATGAGGATATTAAAAAAAGTTTTACTGTATAATTCTAACTAATGCTTTGCTAAAAGGAGTTGAATTATTCAGAATTAGTACAGAATGTGTACTGCCTAGAAAGATAGTGTTGAAATACTATATCTCAAGATAGATAACTTGTTGATTTAGGGTTGTTTTAAATATTAGATTTATGGATATTATATCATGTAACTCTCTTTTAATTATTTGAAAATAGTTAACTATTTAATAACAATTTTAAAATGGTTAAAGGCAGAACATCTATATACTGTATACTTTTCTTTTAAAAATATAATATAAAAAGATATTAAAATCAAACAGTTCGATTTATTATTAGGCAAGTCATTATCTAAGAATAATCGAGTGGGCCTGTAATATAAATCATGTCAAAAAGATGCTTGCTTTGGGCAGAGACTTCATATTCTGTAGCTGAAATAATAATTCCAAACCTTATGAGTGACTCACTATGATACTAAGTGCTTTGGATTCTACCATATACATATTTAATGGACCTACAATTAAACTTAATGCATATATTATTTGAATTACAAGTATACAGGGGGAAAATATTTTTAATGGCAAGGGATTTTGTTCCTGATCTCCTTTTAGAAAGGAAAAATAAAGGCATACTTACTTCTCAGACTATTTAGTTGTTTAATTTAGAAAAGTCCTTTATGCCATCTCCTGTAACTTCCACGTCACTTTTTTAAAAAAAAAATCTGCTAAATTGAACAGACTATACTGATTGATTGAATTTGATCAATATGTGTCCTTTTCCACTGTTGTGTATCTTTCCTTTCAGATTTTTTTTTTCAAATTGTAAATCCTTTCAGCAGGTGGCTTTTTAATTTGCTATTTTCATTTTTTTAAAAATTAATCCCAGCCCTATTAAATCCTCCAAAGGCTGTTGCTTTTGCTTGCTTCAAGAATCCTTTTTTAAAAAGTCTTAGGAGAACTAATGAAACAAGAAGGAAAAGACTGGAATAAAATAGCTGCAACAGTGAGGCTTATTAACAAAGTCATTGCGACCTTCCATTAATTGTGAAATAATCTTTTAATAATTTCCTCTTGTCTTCCTGTCTCACCTGCTTTCTGGATTTGCTGCAGCTTTCTTTTGTTTCCTCATTATCCAATTCTTCTTCCAAAACAGTTATATCTTTATATTTAATGACTTTCCTCCAGCTTGCCTATATTAATCAGGGTGCTAAGATCATTATCCTCTCTCTTCAGGCTTTTCTGAGTCAATCTGTTTGTCAGTTTAGCCTAGCCATTTTTCACTAAGCAGTGGGTATAGGTCCATATGAAATTATTTTGCAGAGAAAAGTAAAGTACTTTTGATTGAATTACCATATTGCCTTGTCAAGCCATTTAGATATAATACTATTAAGTCTTGACATTGAATCTGAACAAATTAAAAACCACTTGGGCCATGGTGCCTGCAGATTACCCAGAGTGCATTAAATGATACACTTCCTTCTTAACTGAACAAACTTTTTTCCATGAGCCCACTGCAAATATAATAAGTCATTCCAAAACACGCACATAAATGATAAATTGTTTTTCCTTTAAGATATAGAAAACATAGAAGAACAGCTTCAAATCTTCCCAAATCAACCAGTAATTTAATGAGAAGGTGACAGCCTGCTATACATATGTGAAAGAAATTATGCCAGTCCTAAAAAAATTAAATCAAGAAGCAAAATGGTATTTCTTATATTATCAAATTGAACAGGTTCAGATGTTAAATCTCCTAAATGGACTCTAGTCCATTTGGAAAACTCTAACACAGTATTTGGTAGCATTTACTATCTACAGTATTTAGGTCCAATTGTGGAAAATAACTTATCTTAATTGCATTCTTCTACTGTAAGAGGCCCCAATTTTTGGAAGTGACAATTACTTTTGGCCTTTGAGTGTGTGCCAAAAAGAAGAAAAAAAAACTAAATCTGAATAAGTTAAATGTACTTACAATTAACACATGCATTTGTAATTGCTGTCGCACATTTCCCCACAACACTAAAAATTGCCACTCAGAAGCCTTTTAAATAGATTCTGGGATCATTAAGGAGGTTTTGAAAAAATGTATATAGCTTAGAATTCTCATTACGCTGAGAACACTCTATATCACATATTGTGGCAAGCATTATAGTTAATCTGTTTGTCTGGCTAAGAGGCAATGGTGCTCTGTGATATTACACTTGCAGTTGCTCATCAGCCTGTCATCAATGCAAGCCAATTTGTACTTATATACCCAGTACAACCTAAAAAGTAAAGTGTTAACAGTTGTGGTTATATGCCTTTACTATGGTATGGAACAAATCAAAAGAAAAATTATAACATTGCACCCAATAAAATTAGTCCACTACTTAGTAACCTCTCTGCTGTCCATTTAATTTCAATTTTCAATCAATGTTTTATGTCTTATTTTCATTAGGTGCCATGTCATTTTAACATTATAAATAGTCACTATAATTGGACTCTTAATTTTTAAAACCCATAATCACTACATATATTATTGATCCTTATACATCACATTTTGTTCAGATATATGTATTATAATGGTTATATATATAACCAGTAATTTCACTATTTTGTTATTTTAAATAATTATTTAATTCATTTATATAACTATATCTGTCTATCCATCTATCATCATCTATATATCATCTCTTAGATTTTTATCCTGCATTTATTGCTTATAAAGTGGCAAACCCATATAATACTCCTTCTATATATTAATATAGAATATATTATTTTTTTACCACCCCCCCCCAAATAACTTTGTTTTGCAGATCAGTGACTGAAATAAAATGATTATCTGACTGATTAGATTTCACATCAGTTGTAATGATCTAATGAAGACGTTGAGTCAATGTTGACTTTTGGCAATGTTGACTTTTGACACGTCTCTGCAGTTTTCTTGGCAAGATGCACAAGTCATTTGCCACAGTTTCCTTCTTAGGGCTAACTGGCCCAAGGTCACCTAGCTGGCTTTGTGCCTAAGGCAGAAGCTGATCTCTGTAAGATGCACTCTGCACATGTGCAAATGCAGAATTGCATTGTAATGCTAAAAAATGGCCATCTGAGTGTATGTCAGATTGATTAATGTTGCCATTGTAACAGAGTCAGTTCACTCATCATTAACCAAGACTTCTTTCCAGTGAAAGGAAACTATGAATATTGAGATTTAAGTGCTTCATTGCTTGACAAAGTTACAAGAGGTGTCATGCCTTTCTGTCTCCAGGGGTTCCAGCTTTTCAATCCCTGGCTCCTTTGGAGAAAAGTTCCTTCTTATGGTTGCCTCTGAAAACTCTCTTTAACCTTTCATTAAATATTCTGACAGCTGGTATCAGTTCTTCATGAATTAGTTCAGTGCATTTCCATCTAAATAGATCTCAGCAGGATTCATTTGAATTCTATAGAGTTTCCTATCCTCTGATCTCTTTTGTAAATTCAGACTTAAGTCTGAGTAAATAATTAGAAGTGGGGATACAGACAGCAAGGCAGAAAGAAAGGGTGCTAAGGTTCCTACGCTGCTTCTCATTTGCATTTCTGGAGCAAGTCTCTTCAAGAAAATTTGGTTCAAATAGAGATTTATTCCTAAATCCATTAATCTGAATTGATATATGACATGACATGACAATATATGACAACCAGTGACTTCTGGGTTGGTCTATGGGGGTTATTGGAATCATAACCTGCCTGTTCATTAGACAATGTGGGTAGTGCTAAGAACCATTCAGGTACTTACTGAATCAGGATGCTCTCTCTGTGAGTACCATGGTTAAGTTGTACCACCTGTCCTGCTAATGTAATTCAAGGGTGTTGGCTTCTCTCCAGCATCACCTGCAGGTGGAAAGCTTGACGCAGGTAGCTAAATATGGATTGACTTTCACATGAGGCATGTCCCTGCATTATGACATGGAAGTTAACAAGGCATTTTCCCCCTGTGTCCTTTCTAAATAAGATGCAGTCCATAACCGTAAGTTGAAAGTCATGGGAAATAATGGAAATACCAGAAAAAGCCATCAGGACTCCTATATTTGTGACAGACTAAAATGCTTCCTCTCCTCTTTCTTGTTCTCTGCACTAGAATTTCTAATATTAGTCACTGAAAAAGCATTTCTGAGTTTTGTTTTAGTTTTTTTTGGGGGGGGCGGAATAACATTATTTTCGAAAAGGTCTCTTTCTCTGCATCAAAGATCCTAAGTGACCTTCATGAGATCGTAGGTAACACTAAATGGTCATTCTCCAGAAGTGAAACCTGGTTTGTTGATTTCATGGTTGTAAAATGGAAGAGAGAATATATTCTCCAGTAAATCTGGACTCTCAGTTGAAAAAGGGTAAAATCAGCATAAGATCGTGTATACACAAATCAGAAGAACAGCAGTAACACAATAAAACATGTTTTTATAGTCTCTCTGCACACATCCCATGCCAAAGATAAGGCATAAGCATTCATTTCCACATTCCACAGAAAAAGGGGAAGCAAAAATGACGTTCTTCCTTCTGTTTCAGAGAAAATCTGAGAAAATGCTATACTATAAAAAAAGTTATGAAGAAGGTTCCTGGAATAAGAGAACCCTATACACACACACACACACACACACACACATACATACATATGTATGTGTGTGTATATATATATATATATAGAGAGAGAGAGAGGGAGGGAGGGAGGGAGGGAGAGAGAGAGAGAGAGAGAGAGAGAGAGAGAGAGAGAGAGAGAGAGAGAGAGAGAGAGAGAGAGAGTGTCTGAAAGTTTAGTTCTGGATAATTCACAGGGCTGTTTTCCTGCCCCAGGATTAATGACATGGATTATAGAAGTTGCCATTTCCAAAATTTCATGAATAAGTCTCTCATCCCATAATAATTTCAGTAGCCTCCAATGGGAAGATGTTTATCAAAGGAAGGTTTTATAATTGATGCAATTTCTTTTTATATAACTTCTTTTATTAAAGAAATGTTTGAAGGGATTAAAATAATACATAGAATGTACAATATAACAATGCAAGCTTCTCTTGCTGAATTGCTAAAACAGCTACATTAAAAGCTATTCCCAATCATTTCTAAGTAAACCTGGAAAAACTCATGGCTACATTAATATATCACATTCTTGGACTTCAGGCATTTTGTAGGGTTTTAAAAACATGGTTGGGTCACTGAGTTGATCTGGATGGGAGCAAAGCCATGTTATTCAAAATATATTATGACTTTTGGATTGGTAAGTATTGGGGCTGTTTCGATCCAGTCCTACTCTACATTAGACATAAGAGACATTTTTTCTAATGTATTACAATTTTTAAAAAGTGTCAAGTTTATCACTTCAGTATGTTTTTTTCCTGTAAATGTCTCCCTTTTTCCCCAGCTAAAAAAGCAAAAGTATTCAGAGAAAGTCCTGTTCCCTGTTTTTGTTCCTTACTTCTTTAACAACACATTACATTAAAATGTAGTTCTTATTTTCACTTTCTAACATGTGACTTTAGCAAGTTCTGTAATGGTCAATGCCAAAAACTTTAAAGGAAACTTCTTGGTTTTTATATCCAGTTTGAAAATTAACTTAACATGAAATCATCAAAACTAATTAATAAGGAAAACTCAAATTTTTAGTACTGAAAACACACAGCACCTATGAGAGCAATATATTGGACCACCTTTTCAGTGGGAAAGATGGCACTGGAAATGATAATGGGGGAAAGTGTATAAAGCATATGTTATACTGCAACTTCAAAATATACTTGGTTGTTTTAGTAGCATTCTATATCAGACAGTAATACAACAAAATCCTTGTTAATTATAATTTTCTATCAATTTCTGTGTTGTTTGTTTTAAAAAAATATTTACTGCCCAACAAAGATAATTCAGTGACCACTTAAAGAATACACATAATTTTTATCATCAGAGGAAACATCATCTGAAATATAGTAGCATCAATATTGCTTAGGTTTGTGTTAGTTATCAAAGAATGACAAATCTAGAAAAAAATGTGAACTATGTACAATGGGAAGAAAAGTGTGCCTCAATTGGGAAGAGACAATAGAATGAAAAATAAAATGCAGACATATAACCTAGCAAATATTATAAATCCAAGTGCATCATCTGAGTGATGGTATTAGAGCAATTTGTGACCTTAGGACCACACTTCAAAACCCCATTCCAGAGCAGGATAGCAGTGGCCATAATTCTTGAAAAGTAGTGCATATTTTCTTGTTATTTTGAAATGGAAAACTGGGAGATGTAGGCATGTCATAGTTTTTTTTTAAAAAAAAATACAACCCCCCAAACTCTCAAAGAAGCATCTCCATCCAAATATTAGATGGTTCAATCTACTATGCAGCCCTTATTCCTATGGATATATTAGTTGTGGCCTTTGGCCTATGGTAATGGTAATACAGAAATAAAAGCATTTTTTTAAAAAAAAGATTATTTACATTCATTTGCAAACCTGACTCACAAGAATGAGGGAACAATAAATGACAAAGAAAAGCAAGATACAGAAATGATTCATACTCAGTACAAACAAGATAGCAAAATAACCTATATGGGAGAAGTACAGCACACTACATCAAAAGGCATGAATAACCAATGGATGGTAAACTGAGTTTCATTGAGAAACAATAAGAAATGCCTGAGAAATCTATAACATATTATTGCACCTTCAAAGATTGTGGCTGAATTTCATAATAATGAAGAGATATCTTGTGAAATCTATACCTTATGCCCAAAAATGTCAACTGAGGTTAAGTCCATCAGCACTGTATTACCTACATTTCTATATCCCATCCAAATGCTCAAAAGAGGATGTAATAGGTCAGTATGCGCCAACTTCATAGGGCCATAACAGCCAAACATGAGCTCATAATTTTGTACTAACCAGCTATCCCATGGCTGCTTGTTTTTCACCAAATTTCAGCTAGTAAGAGAAAGCAAATAAGTAAAGCACTAATGCAGTTTGTCTCTACCTGTGGAAGATGGATGACAAACAAGCAGCCCAGGACACTGGGCTTAGTGTCAGAAGAAAGGAGAACTGGGTATTGGAGCACCATCTGAAACTGGCGCTCTCCTTCATGGTTTTAATAGGGAGGGATGCTAAACAAGGCACAATATTTCTTCTGAAAAATTGTGTGACAGATTCTCTTCACATTCTCTATACATTCATTTGATTTCATTAATAAAAACAAAAGCTTGAATCTATATACGTCTATTACAAGATCTGTTTGCCAAATGTGCTGATCCAAATACAGTGTCTTCGTCGAAATGAGTCTGCTCAGGTAATTATTCAAAGCAGTGGTAAATATTTTCTGGCGCACGGACATGATCGCTGACAACATACGGAATGCCTTCAGCTGCTGAATTTGTAAATGCCACCTGACTGTAAAAATCAAAAGTACAAATCAGATTAGAATTTAACTGCCATGGTGAATTATGTCATAGACTTGCCCTCATGCCATAGGAACTCCGGCTGGGCATGAACGCAATATTACATTATGATTATCAGCCAATCATTGTCTTACCTTCCTCTTTGAAGACATTTAAATTGCAGATTATAATCATCTCTTGCGATTTTCAATTTTAACTATACATCCAGTAGAATAACACCTTTTACATCCTACAATTTCCTTGATTCAGCTTACTTATACTGAGTGCATTTATTCGGCTTCATTGTCAAACCTCCATGATTCAACTTAACAATACAGTTAATTTGGTTCCAGTGTTGCAAGAGGAAGAGAAGCTATTTTGATTCACTTTCTGCATTTAATGTTCTGCCTTAAATAGCATACAATATAATATTTTCATCTTTTAAATTGCTAATAAATTCATCTCCTCATGCATCTTAATGATGATATAACAGCATCCTACCAATAGGTTTGCTATCTTCCAGGCTGCTGCTCCTGTTGTTGTTTTGGAAAAAGATTAGAAAATGGAATAGGAAAGCCTTCACAGCAGATGCTACAAAATTCAGAATAAAATTAATCTCCATTTTGGGTCATAGCAGTAGCACTAGCAATAGCACTTAGATTTATATACCACTTCATAGTGCTTTTATAGCCGTCTCTAACTAAGCTGTTTACAGAGTCAGCATATTGCCCCCAATAATGAGGGTCCTTATTTTGCCCACCTCGGAAGGATGGAAGGCTGAGTCAACCTTGAGCCGGTGAGATTTGAACTGCTGAACTGCAGCTAGCAGTCAGCTGAAATAGCCTGCAGTACTCCACTCTAACCATTGTGCCACCTCAGCTCTTATAATACAATTTCTGAAAAATCTGTTGTTTAGAAAGGAATTGCTAAGGGTGGGAGGGTGGGTGGGTGAATGTGCTTAGATTTAGATTCAAAGTATCTCAAGTTAAAAACAAAACAAAAACAGGAACTAAACTTTTTTAGTTCAATTTTTCTTCCTTTCTTACTTCCTCCTTTCTTACTAATCTTAGTAGGCATCATTCTCCTCAGAATGTTCTTCTAAAAAAAAAACCAAAAGACATGTTTATTTATTTATTTATTGAGAAATGCCAAGAAAATTACCAAGTGCCTACTGAGATTGTTTTATTTAAACAATTTTTATCTTTTTCTTTCGGCAACAAAACTAAATTAAATATTCAAAATCTCTTAAGTTTCAAATTTGGATTTTTTTAATTTATTTTTTTTAGATTTGTACTTGCATCTATTTGATCACATGAAGCATTTCCTGTGTGCATGAATGCTGAGTTAGTAGTCTGAAATACAGGGAACTATTTTTGTGCATCCAATAAGTTTGAAGTGATGACTTTCAATGTTTAGGGTAGGTTGGAGTCAGCCTTTTTGAAGGTCAGTGCATTCATGAACTGTTAATATCATATTCATGTACTGTGTTTCCTTGTAATAGTTATACAATAAGTGGGGCCTTTATTCTTCCTACCATTCAAAAGAAACAGATTTAATAGTAATTACCTTGTAGAATTAATTGTCATCTTCTTCTTGTCTCGACACCCTGCAAGATAATCAGAGCAGCAAATAATCTTAACTTGAAAGAAGATGAAACAATTTACTCAATTATTTTAAGAATGAGACATATATACAGGTATGTCTTTTCATTATCTACTTTCAGAAAATCATATGGTTTATTCACACACTCGTCTTTTTTTCTGGGCAGTCAAATCATGTACTTTGAGTGCGTCTGCACAGCATCCACTTCTAAAGCACACATGTAGTGAAGCTCAAATCACTACATACACAAAATCACAAAATCAAAATTTCAAAAACCAAACCTACTAATATTGCTTGTTATAAAAAGGGAGATTATCAAGCCCTACCAGGCAATAATTCTTCTCAGCCTTTCCTGATTTACATACCCTTGTTGAAAGTACAACTTTTACACTTCCCATTGTTTTAAAAACCATTTTCCCTCTTGCTTGCTTCACTTAATGATAATACTCATGTTCTAGCGAGGTCTGGCATAGTGAAATATCTAACTAAGCCAGAAGAAAGTTGGTGGAGGTCTTAGAGATCGTGACATCTGACCAGGGTCAGGAGTCCCCCAGAATTCTGGAAAGTGGAAAGCTTTAACCTTTGCTTATTATATCATCTGGACTCCCACACATAGAATCAAAATCATGTGAAATATTAGTACTGCTTTATAAAACCTTAGTAAGATCACACCTCTGTTAAGACCAGCCTTTGGTTATCAAGGGAGACCAAGTGGAGTAAGTAGCTGGTTTTAGGTTTCTGGGTGTTATCATAAAATAGGACCTGCTCTGGGGCACTCACATATTAGCACTGGTCAAAAGGATCAACACAGTTGGTTAATGATGATAGACCAGGACTCATAGGACACAGTTGTTGGTTAATGGTGATGGATCAGGATGGATTAATATCAAGTGATGAATCTTTCAAGGAGATCACTATTGTTTTCTTCTGACAACAATACTAAACAAATAAGGCTATGACTATCAAATATAAAAACATCTTCTAGGTTACCCCACCTCCTTTAAATGGATTATGTAAAGCTGTATGGAAAAATATCGTCTGACATAGAATCATTGTTCAATGATGTACTATCCATATTTATAACCAAGATGTTGCAATGGAGTTGGACTGGACAAATGTGCTACCCTTACCATTAAAAGGGGGCAAATAGTGAAAATGAAGGAATCAAGATCCCTTCTGGAAATAACATCAAGAATCTGGATGAAGAACATCACTACAAATACCTGGGCATTTTTCCAGCTGTGAGCATGAAACACACTAAAACCAAGAAGAAGTTTACAAGTGAATACATCATGAAGAGTGAAGAAGATCTTAAAGTTCAAAGTGTGTATAGGAAATACCATCCAGGCAATTAACATTTGGGCAATTCCAAATGTTATTATTAGATACACAGCTGGAATAGTGGAGCAGACTCAGGCAGAACTAAAAGCCCTGGATAGGAAGATCAGAAAAATAATGACAATGGATCATCCATGCAGACTCTGTTATCAAGGAAAACAGGTAGGTGAGAAATGTTGCAAATACACCAGATGGCTGAAAAAGGGAAAAGAACAATTGGAATAATATCTAAAGGACAATGAAGAAGATGCAATAAAGCTACTATACCAGTGATGGCGAACTTATGGCACGCGTGCCACAAGTGGCACGCGGAGCCATTTGTCAGAGCACGCGAGGCACTGCTCTGCCACCTGGCCAGAGCGCATGTGCACACTGGCCAGCTGAGTTCACTCTTTTTAAAGCCATTTTTCGCCCTCCCCAAGCTCCAGAGGCTTTAAAGGAGTCTGGGGAGGGCGAAAAGAGCCTCCCCGCCCCCTCCGGAGGCCCTCCAAAGGCTTCATGAGCTTCTATGAAGCCTCTGGAGCTCAAAAAACTGCCCCTATGGGCAAACCGGAAGTTTGGGAACGGACTTCCGGTTTGCTTGGAGGGTCGTTTTGACTGCTCCGTAGGCTTCAGGGAAGCCTCCTGAAGGTCCCTGAAGCCTCCAGAGGGCATCCAGGTGGGGCAGAAGAGGCTGTTTTCACCCTCCCCAGACTCCTATAAAGCCTCTGAAGTCTGGGGAGGGCGAAAAAAGCATGCAAAAAATGGGAGGTCGTGCCTGTAGTGCGCACATGTGCACTGGGGGGTCACACATTGCATTATGGGTGCAGCACACCTGCACACAACCCCCCTGCGCTCCTCCCACTTATGGCACGTAAGCCAAAAAAGGTTTGCCATCGTTGTACTATACCATGAAAGTTTATTGAATAACATAGAGACCAAAGTGGCCTATAAGAAAGACTAAATAAAATATGGCAAGACAAACTATTACATGACCAGCACACACACAAAAAAAGCCTCTTGATAATAGTCACAGTACTTACGCTTTATAAGTAGCAGGATTATAATGGCAAATAGAAGTACACACCATCCAATTCCAAAGTATAGGCCTATCTGATAAAGTAAACTCTTCCCTTGCTTCTTCACCATTATAGACGTATATAATGAAATATTCTGGAAAAGCAAATAAACAAAAAACATCACAGCAGAACCACGCTGAGCTAAAGACTTTGTGCATTTAATGAAAGCTACCCAGAGTCAACTTGAGCCAGTAAGCTCTAAAATATATTAATTATTCATTAATTAATATAAAATAAATTAATTAATAACCAGGGTTGGGAGGACAGGCAGCAATTGCTTTAAAGAGCTCCTCCAAAAGTAAATTATATATATATATATATATATATATATATATATATATATATATATATATATATATATATATATATATATATATATATATATATATATATATATATATATATATATATATATATATATATATATATATATATATATATATATATATATATATATATATATATATATATATATATATATATATATATATATATATATATATATATATATATATATATATATTAAAGTCACAACCCCTGGTATGCCCAAATATGGGAGGAAGGTCACACTTCCACTCTCTGTCTTCGGCTCGTCACAAGAGTCCATGCAGACAGAAACCCAATATTTTTTTACTGTTGCCTTTTTTGTTACATTTGTTATATTTATGCTGATAAATAAATAAAGGTGTGGCTAGCTGATGAGAGCTAAATAGCTTGAAATAGATCTATACTAGTCTCCCTTTATTTATTTATCAGCATAAATATAACATATATATGTGTGTGTGTGTGTGTGTGTGTGTGTGTAGGTATAGGTGTGTTTGTGTGTGCGTGTGTATGTGTGTGTATGTATATATGTATGTATGTATGTATGTATGTATGCATGCATGCATGCATGTATGTATTTAGTGTCACAACCCCTGATATGCCCAAATATGGGAGAAAGCTTACTGCTTCCTTTTTTCTGTCTATTGGCTCGTCACAAGAGACCATGCAGACAGAAACCCAATATTTTTACTGTTGGCTTTGTTACATTTATTTAACACACACACACACACACACACACACACACATAATCTTTGCCAGACTTTTACAAAAGTCATATTATGTGGCTACTATTTGTTTTAGATACATTTTAACAACACTACAAGCCAGGATTTTTAAGAATGGGGAAAAGGAGAAAGAGACAGCACTCTGCAACATAGAGTTCATCCAAGCCATTGAAGCAGTAGAAAATGGAAGTTTATACCACAAACCGACAGTCTGTTCCAGTAAGTAACTCATCAGCAGTCACCTTATCAGATGAATTTAATTTATGTGACTCATTGGAATGGGATTTACAAACCGAACTTGAAAGCAAATAGCATGTAGAACTTTCCTCCTCTCTCTCTCAGAGAATGGTTCCCCCCTCCATACCCTGGAACAGGAGGGAAATGTAATAAATTTAAAGGGGGAAATGTGACAGATTTCCTCTCTAGACAATGTTTGTTTATAGCTCAAACTATAAACTCAATCTATGAACTTTTATCAACTGTCATAAATAAGGTTGACTGCCTGAAATAATCTTTTGCAAAGTTTGTTAGGAGCCACTCAAATACTGCAGAAGGACTTGGGAGGACATGGGATGGCTAATTTAGAAAATGAAACCAGAGAAGGCCTTTGTCTTCCTTCCAAAAATGTCAATACTCACAAAGAAAACACTCAGTCAGGTAAAGGTTCAAGAGATGACCAATATAACTACAGTCTGCAGACTAACCAAGTTACCTTGCAAATCTACGACAACAGAATGAATAGAGCAGGTTGGAGAGACAGAAAAGCTGTTAGGCTGTCGCTGAGCTAGCTGCTCCACTGTGAACTCATTCTTATAGATCTACTACATTCAGAGTGGCTGCCACTCAAGCAGCCTACAATTCCCTCTATGCTCTTTAGAATGAAGCCCTTTCTGAGCACCTTTTCTATTATTAACATTATTAGCATTCATTAAAGTTAATAGGAGCATTTATCCCATTAATTCAAGATTTTAGTACAAGAAAGCCATTCATCAGATTACTTCCCATTCATTTGTTTCTAACTCTTCCTCAGACCTGACACTTCTAAGGTGTTTGTGTGTGTTTAAGAAAGATGTATTCAAACTTTAAAAGTATATAGTTATAAATTCAAAATTTGATCCACAAAAGATTCAAGTGGCTCTCACATGTATCTTGTTTGGGGAATTAGTCACAAGAAAAGTCACAAAATGTGCAAGTCTTCAGATAAACTTTGGAAAATTGCTAAAAGAAGAAGAGGAAAAGGAGGAGGAAGAGGAAGAGGAAGAAGCTAAAAGAAGAAGTTGTGATGTGAAAAAAGCCCATGCCACACAGTTAGTAGCAATCTTAAAATGGGACATGGTGGGAGACTGCAAAAATAGTATCTTTACTATCTAACAGTAAAATTGTTGCAATTCCGTTTATTATAATTCTTGGAATTTTGGTGATGTAGATACTAATAGTATTTATATACACACACAGTATTCCAACTGTGATTTCGACTTTCTTCATCACTGGTTGTTTATTAGGTGTGTCACAGAAGGAGAGAATTGAGTATAATAATAATGTTGGCCTTCAATCTTTACTTTTTAAATTTGAATTCAGGGTTTTTATTTGTTTTTGCAAACTGTGCAATGTTAAATAGAATATCCCCAGAACTGGGAAGGTAAAAAAAAAAAATAGTCCCTCACTCTTGCTAACATTGAGTCTGAGTGTGCTCTTCCCAAGCCAGATCTCCACAGACTCCAGGCATTGGGTCAGGACCTCAACAGCATCACAAAATCCGCCTGGTGTTGAATTGTACAACTAAATAATAGTGTGTTGCTGATACCTGACCTAACCCAGCATATCATGATAAAATATATCAGAAATTGCTGGGAGCACCAGGATGAACATCAATCGCATCCCAGTTCTACCACAGATCATCGATAAATACAACAATGTTGACTATGAAAGCAAACTGGTATGGGTCCAGATAATGTGTTTCTTTAGGGTCTTCTGGGACTGAACCCTGACCATCCTCTCCTACCACCTCCCCCTTAAAATGGAAGATTGGAAACTGGATTGAAATTACCCAGGATCATTAAGTCCAAAGATAACATCTTAAGAAGCAGATGTCCCATGGCCTCTTTCAAGGCATTAGGGATTACCCTTTCCCGGATCTAATAGATGTCCAAGTGTAGAAAGTGCAGAACTTCAGTACACTTTTAAAGAACTGAATTTACTCAAGATAATCATTTAAAACCTTGCCTCAGGCAGTTCAACTGGACATGTCTACTCAGATTCCAATTCTAAGCAGATCCAAGAAGTTTTATTTGCCAGATAGCAAGAATGTTCCTCACAGTAGCCCTGCACATAGTCCAATTACACATCTCTTCCCACCAGGAATTGGGTCACTTAAAACAAGGCCACTATCGGCAAACACTTGCCACAATTTAATCCATAGTATGGGTTATATTTTGATTCAATTTGCTCTTCATCTTCCTCCAAAGCCATACTAGGATTCTCTTCTGGTTCTTCATCTCTCAAAGCTCCTCAGGAAATTAATTCTCTATTTTCTCAATGCTATTTCCATTATTTATATAACCCAGAATAAACCTCTTAGAACGTGATAGTTATGATATGGCAAGGATGGGAACCCAATGATTCACGGACACTGACACTTTCCCCCTTTTTGTCATCAGACCCTCACTAAAATTTATAGCCAATTCCTGGAAATTGAAAACACAAAGGAGAAGTAGATAAAGCATACTAGGTTTCAGAAGACTTAACATAAATAGCTACCAATTAATATGCACACACAGAGAAACACAGAAACATAAAAAACTTTTATATTGATACTTACATTAAGGGGAGATTCAGTAATAACTACCGATGTTGGTTCAGAAACAAAATTAGACGTAGTAAAATATATAGGTGTTGTATGAAGCGATGCTGAAAAAGAAGAGTATTAATACAGAATAAAACAAATTTGTATTCATATAACTCTATCTATCTTTATAAGAGAGAGAGGGGAGAGAAGGGGGGAGGGGGAGAGAAGGAGAGAGAGGGGGGAAAGCTAGCTAGCTTTTGGAAGACAGAATACCATAAAATTGGTAAGGATCATTCATTCTATTTTTTCAAAATTCACCATTTTCACCACTAAGCAAATCTTATAGTGTTAGACTGATATTTGTGTATGAACATGCTTTTTGGGGTTCATGATAGTTTTAATTGGATCATATAACTTGAAACACATCATTTCAAGTGACATACAAACCCATAAAAGAAGAGACAGATATCACAATCTCTGGAACTTAAAAATATATTATCCACTTTCGATAACCTCTGCTGACATTGTCAGAGTGTAAAAACTACCATTGAGGAAATATTTACCTTTATACATCATTGATCAATTTGGCTATTCATTATGTGCATGATAGGACCATCCATCCACCTCCCACCTGTAATTAGCTCTGTCATTTTTGCTTCAGACATGTTAATTGATGAAGGCTTAACTCCTATTGCTTCCTCCCCTATCGCGTACTGCTTGGGCTGCTCATTCCAAGGGAATGATGCTGAGCTGTCAGATGTTGCTTTGATAGCATTCTCTCTGGCCTCCTCCCATACACTGTTGCTTTCCGCCTCACAGGCATATTTGATATATCAACCAGATTCATTTATTATTTCACCTATCACGTATATAATGGTCAAATTGGTCAATAATGTATAAAGGCCAATATCTCCTCAATGGTAGCTTTTACACTCTGACGATGCTAGAGGTTAATTAAAGCTAAGAGGATAATATATTTTAAGTTACAGAGATTGTGATGTCTGCCTCTTCTTTTATAGCTACACCTGGAACTTGTATTTTTAGGAGAGTTTGCAATACAGACCGAGACATATATTTATAAATATACACGTGTGTGTGTGTGTGTGTGTGTGTGTGTGTGTGTGTGTTTGTGTGTGTGTGTACATGAATATACATATACACACCATGTTTCCACAAAAATAAGACACGGTCTTATTTTCTTTTGACCCCCGAAATATAGCCTTGGCCTTATTATCAGAGGAGGGGGCTTATTATTTTGGAACTAGGCTCTTTGGGAGCCTGCTCACAAGAGAGCAGATGCCCAGCAACCCCCCTCTCTAGCCGGGCAGAGCACCACTCACTGATCCAGTGGTATCCCGAAGGTGCCAAGCCATATGAACGAAGGGGGGGGACCAGCACTCCTCTTGCTGGCTCAGTGAGTGGCACTCTGCCCAGCCGAAGAGGGGTTGTGTGAGTGCCTGTCCCCGCCATTCACGTGCCTCCCAGTCATCACCACAACCTGGCCAGCTCTCCCTGCAGGACCAGGGCTTCCGCTGCCATCCCTCCACTGAGGATGGCTTCTTCTGAGAGGCTGGTTGGACCAGCTGCTAGATGCTGAGTCTTCCAGGAGCTGGGGCAGAGTCTTCCAGCAGTGGCCACTCTGGGAGTCTGCTTCCTGCTCTATGGTTGTTGCCCAGCTGCTGGAAGACTCTCTGCCCCAGCTGCCGGAAGACTCGGCAGCAGGCAGCTGGCCTAATCAGCTGGAGTGGGGGTTGTCTACTGGGCTCATTTTTGGGGGTGGGTGTATAGTTTTGCCCACCCCATATTTTGTGTGTGTGTGTGTGTGTGTGTATATATATATACACATACATACATACATACATATATACACATATACATACATGTAGATGAACACATTCATACATACATACATACCAAAGTGTATATGTGTAAATAGAGTTGTATCTTTTATAAAGAACACAGTAGAAGAATTCCATATCAAATGAAACCCAGAACCAGTAATATTAATGATTATATCATAATTCATAAATAGCACATACATAATAGATAACACATGTAAATATCATTTTGTATATAATTTTAGATGATACTGACACTACAGTGAGAGAGTGTCATTAGATGAAGTTTATAAAAATAATACTTTTCAAATTTACAAGCATATTTTTTTAAAAAAATAATCCTTTGTATTGTACCGAAGGAGCATGTGACAAATTTAAATCTTTTGCTCACCTTCCTTGATCAGTAATTTGAAAAGCATTTTCCCATCATTGAACAAGCCATCGTATTCCACTCGACAACAATATGTCCCCACATCAAGTTCTGTAATGTTAGCAATAGTCAGAGATACATCTCCTTGACTGACACTTCCCATTAGATGGTATTTTTGGAGTTGCCCATGTATCTCCAATTTTTTATTAATGCTAATCATTTTCTTGGAACAACTACCCATTGAAGGGCAACTTCGTCCCCAACATGTATCTGTGAGTCCTTTATCCTTAACTGAATAATGACAAGGTAAAGTGATGTTTTCACCCACACTTCCTTGTATGACAGTTTCAGCATATGTTGTGAAGTAACCTGTAAAAGAAATGTTACAATTATTATACAATTGTATCACAGCGGCCAGTTGTTTTGCCCGATTTGGCATTGGTTACTAGTCGGGCCCCACCCAGGGGCCTAGGACGTTGTAACGTATTTTCGTAATATGCGTGCAGATCCAAGCAGTGCGGCTTTTTGCATTTGACTGATGGTGATTTTGTCAATTTTTAACTGTTTTAAATGTAATGCCAGTGCTTTTGGAATAGCACCCAGTGTGCCAATTACCACTGGAATTACCACTGCTGGTTTGTGCCATAGTCGTTGAATTTCTCTCGGAGCAGTGGAGTTATGATCTTGGTCTGAGGGGTAATGAGATCATACCCCTGTCGTGGTCAGACCACTGCCTACTGAGGCTTGACTTTCGGAGGCCAAACCCCCACTGTAGGGAGGAGGAACCGACCAGGTGGTTCCGCCCCAGGCGACTTATGGACCCCTTGAGGTTCCAGACGGAGCTTGGGGTTATTCCTGATACTCTCGCCCACAGTCCGGTGGAGACTCTGGTTGCTGCCTGGAATTCGGCAGCGTCGGAGTCTCTTGACCGGATTGCGCCACTAAAGCTGCTCCGAGGCAGTGGATCCCGGAGGCTTCCTTGGTTTACCGAGGAGCTCCGGGAGAGGAAGCGCCGGAGGAGACACCTAGAGCACCTGTGGAGGTCCGATAAATCCGAATCGAACCGAGCACTCTTAACAACTTGCACCAAGGAGTACATCAGGGCACTGAGGACAGCAAAAAGATCGTATATTGCCACCTTGGTTGCGTCCGCTGAGTCCCGCCCAGCCGCCCTGTTTAGGATAACCCGCTCCCTCCTAAATAGGAGGGATACGGGGGACCCCTTGCAGGGTAGGGCTGAGGATTATGTCCAGTTCTTAGCGGACAAAGTTGCTCGGTTTCGGTCGGATTTGGACTCCACCTTTGCAGATCCAGCCGAGGCACAAGAGGATAAATTGGCAGACCACCCCTGGGTTGGGTTCCAGGATGTTGCCCCTGGGGATGTGGACAAGGCCATGAGAGCTGTGAGTGCCTCCACCTGCGTACTGGACCCGTGTCCCTCCTGGCTGGTTGCCAACAGCAGTGAGGTGACACGAGGCTGGATCCAGGCGGTCGTTACCGCCTCCCTTCGGGAGGGGTACTTCCCCTCCGCACTTAAAGCGGCGGTGGTGAGACCCCTCCTGAAGAAACCATCTCTGGATCCAGCTGTTCTCAACAATTACTGTCCTGTCTCCAACCTACCCTTTGTTGGGAAGGTTGTTGAGAAGGTGGTGGCCTTCCAGCTTCAACGGTCCTTGGAGGAAGCTAGTTACCTTGACCCTTTCCAGTCTGGCTTCAGACCTGGTTACAGCACAGAAACCGCTTTGGTCGCATTGACCGATGATCTCTGGAGAGCCAGGGATGGAGGCCATGCATCCATCCTGGTTCTCCTTGACCTCTCGGCGGCTTTCGATACCATCAACCATGGTATCCTTCTGCGACGACTGCGGGAGGTGGGGGTGGGAGGCACTGTTTTGCAGTGGTTCTCCTCCTACCTCTCGGACAGGTCGCAGTTGGTGTTGGTTGGGGGGCAGAGATCGACCCCTAGGCCCCTAACATATGGGGTGCCGCAGGGTTCGGTCTTATCCCCCCTACTATTTAACATCTACATGAAACCGCTGGGTGAGATCATTCGGAGGCACGGGATAAGATACCACCAATACGCGGACGATACCCAGCTGTATCTGTCCGCCCCGTGCCAACTCAATGAAGCGGTGGACATGATGAACCGGGGTCTCGAGGCCGTTCGGGACTGGATGAGGGCTAACAAACTGGTGCTCAACCCGGATAAGACCGAGTGGCTGTTGTGTTTCCCTCCCATTATTTGGCTAGTATTCCATCACTCAGGCTGGGGGGCCAAATTTTACACCCCTCAGACAGGGTTCGCAACTTGGGAGTTCTCCTGGACCCACAGCTGACCTTTGACCACAATTTGTCAGCTGTGACCAGGGGGGCATTTGCCCAGGTTCGCCTGGTGCGCCAGTTGCGACCCTACCTGAACCGGGAGGCTCTCACAACAGTCACTCGAGCCCTTGTGACCTCTAGGCTGGAATACTGCAAAGTGCTCTACATGGGGCTGCCCTTGAAGAGCATCCGGCGACTTCAGCTAGTCCAGAATGCAGCCGCGCGAGTGATTGTGGGTGCCCCACGGTTCGCCCACATAACACCTATCCTCCGCGAGCTGCGCTGGCTACCTGTTGATCTCCGGGTGCGCTTCAAGGTGCTACTTACCACCCATAAAGCCCTCCATGGTAGTGGATCTGAGTACTTGAGAGACCGCCTCCTGCCAATTACCTCCTCACGACCTATTAGATCGCACAGATTAGGCCTCCTCCAAGTTCCATTCGCCAGTCAGTGTCGACTGGCAACTACGCGGAGGAGAGCCTTTTCAGTAGTAGCTCCGACCCTTTGGAACGATCTCCTCGTGGAGATTCGTACCCTCACCACCACCCAGACCTTTTGCACAGCCCTCAAGATCTGGCTATCCCGTCAGGCCTGGGGATAAAGATCGTAATCCGTCCCCACCCGAATGATGAATGAATGTTGTGTTCTATTTTAATTTATGTATTGTTTATGTCTTATGTATTCCCCTCCCTATAAATTGTAAGCCGCCCTGAGTCCCCTCAGGGAAAAGGGCGGCCTATAAATAATAAACTAAACTAAACTAAAACTAAATTTCAATTTTTAAGTCCTGGTATTTTGCTATTTTTTCATGTTCCTTCTCAGCGACCCTGCTATCACCTGGTATTGCAATGTCTATGATTGTGACCTTATTTTTCTCAACCAATGTGATGTCTGGTGTATTATGCACCAGTATTTTGTCTGTTTGTATGTGAAAATCCCACAAGATCTTGACCATCTGATTTTCGGTGACTTTTTCAGGCTGATGTTCCCATCAGTTTGTTGCTGTTTTAATATTATAATTTTTGCACAAATTCCAATGGATCATTTGTGCTACTGAATTGTGCCGCAATTTATAATCAGTCTGCGCGATTTTTTTACAGCAGCTGAGTATGTGATCAACAGTTTCATCAGCTTCTTTGCAAAGTCTGCATTTGGCATCATCAGAGGATTTTTCGATTCTGGCCTTAATGGCATTGGTGCGGATAGCTTGTTCTTGCGCAGCCAGGATTAGTGACTCTGTTTCTTTCTTTAATGTACCTGTTGTTAACCATAACCAAGTTTGTTCACTGTCCACTTTATCTTTTATTTTTTCCAGAAATTGGCCATGCAGTGCTTTGTTCTGCCAACTCTCCATTCTTGATTTTATCACATCTTTTCTGTATTCTTGTTTCGTCTGTTGGGCCTTCAGTAGATTTTTGTTCTTTACTTTGATTAATAGATGTTCTTGACTTTCTTTTATTATTATTATTATTATTATTATTATTATTATTATTATTATTATTATTATTATTATTTTAAAAAAATATTGGATTGGGACAAATTAGGCCATGGCTTCTAAAAGAATTTTCTTTTAATCAGCTTTACTTAGAAGAATGAATTTATCATCTGAAATATCCTCCCAACCAGATACTATGACATGACTGCCTCAGTTTGCTGAGTAATATAAAGAAAATAAAAGCAGGATGGAAATGCTGATTAAAACACATACCCACGCACACTCTGTGGTTGCCTGCCAGGAACTCTATTTCTTCCCTCCAAATTAAATTTTTATGGCGATGTAGCCTTTTTTTAAATGTTCATAAAATGAAAAAATTCAGCAACATGTCCTCACTGTGGAAGTTCTGTTTATGTAATAGTTGGTTACTAAACAGGACATTATTTATAACATGTTGTAACTTTTTCTGATGGAGGTTCTACAGCATCTTCACTCATTATCTTCTCAGTCTAGCAAACAACTGGTTTCTTAGTGGATTAGGTGGTATCTTACTATAGTAAAAATGAAAGAACACTTAATTACTCAGTTGCTATGACAGGAAGACCTTTTGTGGTTCAGAGCTAGCATATGAGGAAGGGTCACCTTACCAGGGAAACAGACAATTGATAAATAAAAAAATAGATAGATAGATAGATAGATAGATAGATAGATAGATAGATAGATAGATAGATAGATAGATAGATAGATAAAATCCTGCAATTAAAAACTTTAAAAGCTTATTTTTATTTTCAGAGATTGTTTCTCATATCTTCACACCATTTTTATCACTATAGAGAGTAGATAGAAGGCCACATTTTCCAATTTTATTCTTATTTTATAAAACTGGGGAAATATAATTAAGTCACATATTTGCACAATGGAGATAATGCTCAATTGAGAAACCTCAGAAGTTCTTAGTGCACAGTTGTCACTGCTGTCTATTTTAAGCCAGATAACCATGAACATTGGAATTAATGTTAGATATATAGTCTCAACATGATTACAGCTAATCCTTTCCAATTGGCATTAATGAAGATTACAGATCACCCACTGCCTATACTTAGTTGCCCTACACAGGGTAATCAAGGAGTCTCAAATTTGCAAATGTTATTTGTAAAAATATGTACATTTTATTTTGACCTTTGGTTCTTCTTGCACTCATATTAGAAAAATAATTCAGATGTAATATTGGAAATTAATAGGATCAACTTCAATTGATAATCTGAATAAGACAGTGCTGGTGTTGGGTTAAGACAAACATGCAAACTACCTTTATTTCCTACCATGTAAAAAATAACATATGAAGATGATGTCAATATATTAATTTTCAGTCATTCATCCATTCCAATTCTATCATGTTTGTTCAGATGTGAACCATTCTAATTTGCATCCTAGTATTGGAATGGCAGCCTTAAAATACATGCAATAACTTGCCAAAATTCTAAACAAAATCATACTAACAAATCCTCTAAGAGACTGAAGCAATGCTGTTACAAAGATGTTATCTATGTGTAGCTTTAGGAAAATTTAGTTACCTGTTAATATCATGAGCAGGATCTGTTTCAGAAGCAAGCAAGAAAACATCGTAAAGAACAAACCGTAGAAAATATTCCTTCCTACCTATTTATTAATAGATGGCTTGTTTCCCAAACAAGATTCTGAACTTCTCTGACTTCTAACTGCTGCATGTCATCAATCACAGTGCACTTTATGTAGCTTTGAGCAGAACTCCCTCTTCCTGTCATAAATTTAGCAGCCTCTAGAAAGAGGTCTTGCCTGAAACAGTTGTGTGGATATGACTGTGGACATGCTCAAATTGGATGGGACAGGATGGGATGAGATGAAACAGAACAGAATAGAATAGTACACACCAATTGAGAATTGGATTTCTGCTGGGTTTACTTTAGCTTTGAAATCCTACTATTGGGACAAAAAAAAATTACAACTGTAAAATACCTCCTTAATTCAGAGTCAGCGTAAGGTACAGCTGCATAAATTCAAACTACTTATTTAATTAAAGCAATTAATTAAGCAAATACCTTGTCCAATGGACAGTGGTGGGCTGCTACCGGTTCGGATGAATTGGTAGTTCTGACGATCAGCTGGCCCCGCCCTCTTGCCTCCACCCTATACTGTCCTATATTTCCTTCTTTCTGGTTCAGCTGATTTGCGCTGCTCTATCAAATTACTGTATTTTGAACGCTGCATGTGCGCACGCCAAGCACGTGGTCACCGAACTGATGGCATGAAAGGCTTACAAAGTACATGACCCCAAACTGAACAAAAATATAATTTTACAGTTGGAGGTTCTCTATCAAAAATGTCTCATTTTTAGATGCTGCATAGCAAATTCTTGGGAAATATGGTGCTACCAAGAGGCCATTCCTACCAGAGCTTATTTTTTTCTCCATAAAAGCTTCCACTGATAACAAGAGTTCTAAAAACAGCCACAGTATGCATCTGTTTCTTGAAAGGGAATACAGGTCCTTCCAGGCCAGGTAGATTTCTCAATTCCTGGACTAGGGAATTCCCTATTCATAGTCCCCCGGCGCCGCTGCCCCCCACCGCTGCTGCTGCCCCCAGCACCACCTCTACCACTTCCGTTCTTTCCAAGAATGCTTCTGAGCTATAGACAGGTTCCACTGCTATTTTAGAAAATAAAAATTGTCAGGGGGGGGGTAGAAGGTAGGGCAACCACACGATCAATGCAGCAAAAAGAAATAAAGTTTCAATCGCATAATCATGGGTGGGTGTCAACTTTGTTGGGAAGTAGGACCATCTATCCAAAAACTGAATTGTTAGAGGAAGTCCTGGAGGATTAGATTAGATGGTAGAGAGCAATGTAAGCCCCTTTTTTTCTAATAAAATAGTTTCTTTTGTCACTTGCATACCAACTTTAACTTTATCCAACTGAACAAGAAGGTTCCATTCCATGTTAAATGAGAGGCAGAAGGTTCCTGATACCTGTGTGAAATTCTCACCACTCCTGACTGGTCAGTGAACCAACACACAATAATACCAAAGACTGCTTAAGTTTCCCCCCCTATATTGACACATAAGCAGAAACTGACTTAAGGATGTTTCTCATTAAGAAATTGACAAAAGCAGCAACTCAACCATAATCAAAGAAAAATTGCTGAAGACATGGAAATCCTTTACTCACACAATGTGATTCACCTGATACCAGACCTATCACCCCCAAACTAACACCTGAACACATAAAGGAGCAAAGTTTATCATGCCCACAGGGTGAGAAAGCTGTATTTTCTCCCTATTGGACCCTACATTGTATGTACCCCTGAAGCAAAGATGGTTGAGTGCTTCCTGAACAGGCTTTCCTATAAATATCACTATACCTATCTTATTAATTCATGGCTACATTGCCTGTTTTGCTGTCAAATAAAATCTTATCTCCACTCCAAGCAGTTGCCTTGTCTTTTTTTAACCTGATCTGATTCAATTTTTTTCTATCATCTGGATCATAGAAAGAATGAAGGGGGGAGAGTGTAAAGACAGTTAACAAAAACAAAAGCATGGTTTAAATCTGGAAAAGTGTTAGAAAGAAGTTCAGACTGGCTTTATCCTAATTCACTAGGCCATAAGAGGAACAGAAGGGAAAACTCAGTCAGGCAACATTTTTATATCACTATGCAAAAAGAGAAAAGAATCAGCAAAGAAAAATTATTCTTATGGCATGGATTCTGTTCTGGATACTCAACTTCATTCCTACTAAAGTATGATTCAGTGAAGCATCATGTTGTCCATCTGAGTGTGAATTTTATACTTCACATTATCCTCTGAAGCATTCGTAAAAATAAAACAATGGAGTAAAATGATGTGGTTAAAATCCTATACTTGGATGGGAAAACTGCTCATTTCCTGAGATAAAAATGCCAAGATCATAGATTGGGGAAGAGAGGAAATAAACTCAGAAGATTGGTTTCTGGTAAAAGGATATTTTATGAATAGAAAACACAGATTAATATTGTGTTATATTACAACAGAATACAGATGTTTTATTCCATCTGTAAATTATTCCACCTATATGACTAGAATTATCAAAAGCATTAGAACTTCTTTTTGAGGCCATCTAGGATACATATTAAGCTTTATCAAACTCATGTAGTTCCACAATTAGTTTAAAATTCAATCAATCCAAAATCCATTAGTTTTGGTCTGAGGGATTCAATATGTTGGATGGTGGTTTTTTTTCTAGCTACCTGAAGATTATTTCTAATTTTAGAATTTTGCTCAAGTATAAACTTAACTTTCTCAATAAACCTATGAAAAATTTAAGGTGTTTGCAGAACCTTATAAAAGGTTAGAGAATGGAAAAATGATATTAAGAGAACTCCAATTAAAAAACTCATTCCTTTCTGATTGTATATTTTATGTACTCTCTATTCTCATGACACAGCTTTTGATGAGTGGGCCAATCTTTGAGCCAATACATTTTGGACAGAAACTTTTTAATAGGTAAGCAAATGAAACCTTTACAAGACAGCATAATTGCAGTTTGTAATTACTGTTTAGATGTCACAGAAGTGAAATTAATCTGAAAAACAGACCTGATTAGAGCGAAGGACAAATTCTCACAAATCTTCCAAAGTGTAGTGTAGTCCGATTACAAGAATAAATTAATATTTCTCAATAGAAAAATAAAAATGCAGCAGAAGCAACTCTGAAAACAGGTTTGATGTCATTCTGGCAGAAACCAGGATGAATTTGGATATACAAACATGTTTAAAAGGAGAGTTCCTACTGTGAAAAAAGCTTCATTTTAAATCAACTTCAATAAGAATTAGCTAAGCATTTAATAGGTTCACTGCAGCCAGCAGTTTCATTGTAAGGCTTTCTTTTTAAGGAGTAGATGAGTTTTCCAGATTAAGACCACTATGCCATGGCTCAAAGATGTACTAATTGCCTAATCAATTCCCTTTAGCTAGATTCTACATGCCATGATAGGTCAAGAATCCATGTGGTCAGTCAGACTTTTTCCAAAACCTTGTGCCCATCATTAGACTGGGGCAGCTGAAACCAGTCCCACACATCCATACTCGTGGTTTTCTGAATGTCATTCCTTAACTTTTACAATACAGAATGAACATCAAGCTTTAAGAAAGCTCCTGTGGTTTTGCTTTCGGGTTTTCCATCATTCCATCTGAACATAACCCCCATCTCCATCACTGTGCCTGATTGTAAGTCCTCTAATCATCCAGAAAACTCTCTCTTGGATAGTCACTAGAGAAACAATAATAGCAGCAAGGTAACTTACTTTGCAGTTCTCAATATCAAGTTGAAGGCACAATTTTGGGCTCGCACCTATTCTCAGCACTATTCAGTTACTATATATTTCACTCTGAGACTCAAACCATTTGCCTTCCTAGTATTATTCCTTATTGGCAGTTCCTCTGAATGAGTCCGCTTGATCTTGGAGGATGCTTTCCATCTTATTATTCCTGAGGGTCTCAGTGCAAATGCATCTCCACGTGCATTTGGGATTTGTGCAGCTAGTACATACATACATACATACATACATACATACATACATACATACATACATACATACAGAGAGAGAGAGAGAGAGAGAGAGAGAGAGAGAGAGAGCTAATGGGGCCAGGAGAGTTCAATATCCAGGCTCTGGGGGTGGAATCCTGCCCATAGGATGGAAATTCTTTCCATGAGGAAGAGCAACTCAAGGTCCTTTTAGAGCTCCTCAGTAGTGGTCAATATTAATTGTAGTATCAGCTGTCTATAATTGTTGTGAACATTTATTTTACAGCTATTCCATTCTTCTATAATTAGGAAGTGGAGTTAGAGAGAAAGGGAGGTTGGCCCGGTTGTTCCAGTTGATTAGGAAATAGGGAAGAAAATGATAAGTGAGCACCTGTTTACCCTAGATGAGTTCAAATCACCAGGACTGGATGGATTACACCCCAGGGTCACTGTTCCCTCTAAGGTGCGCGGCTGCGCACATGGCAAGAAAACCCCGCGCAGCAGTTTCTAACTGCCACACAGGGACCTCAAAAAATCTAGGGTTAACATGGGCACAGGATGGCAGCAGGAGCTTACGCAGCACAACTGGTCTCCTAGGACCTCCTAGGCGCGGCTGCACCGCTCATTACCGTCAGTCACTCTGTGTTCAGCAAAGCAAACGTGGAGAAGTCCTTTGTGGGCGGCTAGAACTGGCCGCCTGCAAAGGACCTTCCCAGACTTGTTTTGATGAGCACGTAGTGACTGATGGTAGGTTGTGCCGGCCGCAGCCGCTCAAACTAGCGTCAGTCGCCCCCGTGTTCAGCAAAGCAAGCCCGGGGAAGTCCTTTGTGGGCAGCCAATCCTAGCCGCTTGTGCCCGGTGCTGCGGCTGAAGTAAACCCCCAAAGCCCGTGCTGCCACCGGAATATCTGCTGCCTCCTCCTCCCCCTCCAACAGCACTGCCGTATTTGCCGCTCGACGCTGCAGCTGAGGTGAAGCCGCCAAAGCTCCCACCAGCGGCCCTGCCCATGGCAGTGGTGTCTCCCCCTCCACGCGGAGCACCTGAGCTGGGCCCTGCATTATCCCTCCCCCCTCCTCCTCCACAGTGCTTTTGATGAGCCATGAGGCTGCAGGAGCCAATAGGAAGGCGGCGGAGGGGGCAGGAGCAGGAAAAAAAGACCTCATGGCTTCTCAAAAGCACGGCAGAGGATGAGGTGGCGGCAGGGGTAAATGCAGTGCCCAGCTCAGGTGCTCGGAGAGGAGGGGATTCCAGTGGGAGCTTTGGCAGCTTCACCTCAGCCGCAGCACCGGGCAGCAAATGTGGTGGTGCTGTTGGAGGAGGAGGCGGCGGCAGCAGTTATTCTGGTGGGGGGGGCTTGTCGGCATCTTCAGCGGCAGCCCTGCTGCCAGTGAAAAAACCGAAGATGGAACAGATGACATCACCGCAACATGACTGGAGGAGGATTTCTGGGAGTTGAAGTTCACAAGTCTTAAAGCTGTCAGGTTTGAAGACCCCTGAGGTTTTTTTTCCTAAAGGGTTAGGGGTGCAAGGATCTTGTAACAACAGCTTTAAGATTTGCGTTCTTCAAATGCCAGACTTTCTGAGCCAACATTTTGGTTGCTAAGCAGGAGCGTTCTTAAGTGATACTGATATTATATAACACTTTTAATTAAGCGGGTACCTTGAATAAACATAACTTTGAGTTTCAAATAATACTGATTTCGGTGTTGTCTTAGGTGACATCTGTGAAAAATATTCAGGTGCTCAGGCATGGAAATGTGCCGCTCAAACACTATACTTTTCTGCTCACACTGAAAAAAAATTAGAGGGAACATTGCCCAGGGTTCTGAAGGAACTGGCAGACGAGATCTCAGAACTATATCTTTCAGAGATCCTGGAGCACCGGGGAACTGCCAGAGAACTGGAAAAGAGCTGATGTGGTTCCCATCTTCAAAAATGGGAAAAAAATAGATCCAGGAAACTACAGACCTATCAGCCTGACCTCAATATCAGGAAAGATTCTGGAAAAGATAATCAAGCAACGAATTAGCTAACACCTAGAAGTATAAAAATAGCTAAAAGCCAACATGGGTTTGTCAAAAACAATCATGCCAGACTAATCTTATTGCATTCTTTGACAAAGTAACAAAATTAGTGGACCAGAGGAATGCCGTCGATATAGTTTGCTTGGACTTCAGTAAGGCATTTGATAAGGTAGACCATAACCTACTACTAGATAAAGTAGAAGAATATGGGTTAGACAGCATTACCACTAGATAGATTTGTACGTAACTGGTTGACCAACCGCACTCAACGTGTAGTCCTCAATGGAACTGCATCTACGTGTAGGGAAGTATGCAATGGAGTACCCCAAGGTTCTGTTTTAGGCCCAGTACTCTTCAATATATTCATCAATGATTTGGATGAGGGAATACATGGGGAACTCATCAAATTTGAAGATAACACCAAGCTGGCAGGAATAGCCAACACTCCAGAAGATAGGCTTAAGATACAGAAGGATCTTGACAAACTTGAACATTGGGCACTATCTAATAAAATGAAATTCAATGGTGAAAAGAGTAAGGTTCTACATTTAGACAAGAAAAATGAAATGCACAGGTACAGAATATGTGGTATCTTGCTCAACAGTAGTAACTGTGAGAGGAATCTTGGAGTCCTAGTGGACAATCATTTAAATATGAGCCAGCAGTGTGCAGCAGCTGCCAAAAAAGCCAACAGTTCTAGGCTACATAACAGAGGGATAGAATCAAGATCATGTGAAGTGTTAATACCACTTTATAATGCCCTGGTAAGGCCACACTTGGAATACTGCATTCAGTTTTGATCACCACAATGTAGAAAAGATGTGGAGACTCTAGAAAGAGTGCAGAGAAAAACAACAAAGATGATTGGGGACTGGAGACTAAAACATATGAAGAACAGTTGCAGGAACTCAGTATGTCTAGTTTAATGAAAAGGACTAGGGGAGACATGATAGCAGTGTTCCAATATCTCAGGGTTTGCCATAAAGAAGAGGGAGTCAAACTATTCTCCAAAGCACCTGAGGGTAGAACAAGAAGCAATGGGTGGAAACTGATCAAGGCGAGAAGCAACTTAGAACTGAGGAGAAATTTCCTGACAGTTAGAACAATTAATCAGTGGAACAGCTTGCCTCCATAAGTTGTGAATTCTCCAACACTGGAAGTCTTTAAGATGATGTTGGATAACCGTTTGTCTGAAACGGTATAGGGTTTCCTGCCTAGGCAGGGGGATGGACTAGAAGACCTCCAAGGTCCCTTCCAACTCTGCTATTGTATTGTATTGCTCCTTTTATAGGTACTACCAAACCTGATACTTTTTACTATCTATAAGCAATTGCTGAGTGAAGACATCCATACTTAGCCTTTGAGCTCAGCTAGTCAGCTTGGTGCTGCCTCCTGCTGAGGCATAAAATCTCCTACAGTATATTTAAATATTAAGGTTATTGCAAGAATCTCCATAAACAAGTTGCATATAATTAAGGGAGAAAAAAATCAACTCCCATTGTTGCCCATCATAAATTGTTTTAAACTGTTTTCAAGAAAAAGAACTTTATTCCAGTTGTTTATAAATTCTTTTTAATGCAGAGCTATTTTTCTGCTTCTCTTTACATGAGCTTTCACCTATTCTCAGCACTATATTATTATTAAAAGCAAAAATAAAGAGATTAGAAAAAGCTATCTTGGTTTGGTAGCCACTGTATAATTATGTTGTTTACTAAATCTGAAATGCCAAATGAAGATGGAACATCCTGGCAAAACCACTTGTATTTCTTGAACTCTTCTTTATAAATTTGACTGTAATTTTTTCTCATGAATATTAAAGTGTAAATGAATCAACATTGCAATGATAGTAGTAAAATATCACTACTACCAATTACCATTAGTAATACTAGGATAAACTAAGTACAATTTTTGGATAAGTATTTATTACATACCATATTTTTCAGAGTATAAGACACTTTTTTCCCTCAAAAAGGAGGCTGAAAATCTGGGTGCATCTTATACACTGAATACAGAATGTTTTCCTCCCGGACCCCCCCCCCTTCACCAAAATGGCCATTCAGAGGTTTTAGGCAGCTTCCAGAGTGCTCCTTTGGGCTGGGGAGGGTAGAAATAAGCGAAAAACTGGACCATTTTTTGCTCAATTTTGTCCCCCTTCCAAGCTCCCAGGAGCACTCTATAAGCCTCTTACAGGCTATGCATGCCCTTTTGGTTTTTTTTTTTTTTGACAAAAAACGGGTCCATTTTCAGGAAAAAATGGGGCATTTTTTGTTCGTTTCCCCCCCAACCCCCAGAGTACACTACAAGCCTCCTAAAGGCTATTCATGCCTTTTGGGGTAAAAAAAAAACAAAAAAACAGGCCCATTTTCGTGAAAAACGGGCCGTTTTGGGGGGGACTGCAGAGTGCAAACTTTTTTTAAAAAATTTGCCTCTTCAAAATCTTGGTGCGTCTTATACGCCGAATAATATGGTAATTGAATTTCTGAGGTGAATTTTAATTACTGTTCTCTTTGTTAGCTAAACTATATTTTCTAATTTTGAGATAACTCAAATTAGCCCAAATAAAATAAAATCTATACCCAACATATGAACATATGGGGGGGGGGCACTAAAAATCACCACAAAAATAATTAGAATTATTTTGGAAAGCTACTTTTGAGAATTGAAAGACTTTCTGAATTGCATGATATATGGTATAAAGAAATACAAGCTTGGTGATGAAGACAAATTGAAGCCAAATGTTACTGACTTTCCCTAATACTTTTAATTAGTACAAAACCACCTCTGGTTACACCATATTAGCAAAGTAAAAATTCTATATAGATTGAAGTCAGAAAAATATCTGCCACCCTCACATTTCCCCCAGAAAATAATGGAATTTGGTAAAATTCAATCTCTAGAGATCAAAAATAATTTCATTACCTTGTAACAATACACAACTTAATTTGTTCTTTGGTATGTATATGTTAGTATTTGTTCTTGCAAATATTTTTTTCTTCGCCCATAAGAACTACTTTATATAGAAATTTTTCCTGATTGTGTAGAAATATAGAAATGTTTTAAGTGCATGTTATGTGATATAAATGTTGAATATATACATACTATGGCTATACTGTTTCTATACTTCCAGTTCTTTAGCAAACACACATACAAAGATTTCAACACAGTAATTCAAATATATTTAAGTCAGCATTAACAAGCAGTTATGATCTGAAGAACAACTGTATTACAACCCAATACAATTGAGTTATATTTAAATAGGGTGGAAGCAATATGGCTCATCCTGTAAAATACAAGGCTAATTTGGATCAAGTCTTCTGTTAAATATTTTAAAGATAAAGTTATCTCAAAGAATTTGGAATTTCATTCTTTTTAATAAATGTTAGTCGCCAAGCTTCCTTATCTTCAGAAGCAATTACTTTAATTCACAAACATTCATAACAAGAACAAAAATATTTATTGTTTTAACTTTCACTTTGTATACATGTTTAATTTAATTTAACCTAAACAAGGAATCATCACATGTATTTAAATTCCTTAAAGTACCTCCATATTTCAATAATGACCATCAGCAAAATTTGGATACTGATATGTATAATTAGTATAATGGGTAAAGTTATCAGTAAGACTGATGTACTTTAAAGTCAAGTATATACATGCAAAAGCTAAACAAATAAATTATCAATATTTACTGATTTATACATTGTGTTCCATTACTGTTTAAATAGTCATAGCAAAAGGAAAAGAAACATCATATTCTAATTCCTTGGCATCAGTTGCATGTTCCCTGAAAATCCCAAATCCAAAGCTTTTTCATGTCATTTCATCAATAATGCTACACATGTTAGCATCTTTATCCAAAACCTGATCTTTTTTTACGCTAGAGATTGTTCTTTGCTGTTCATTCGATCCAATACAGTTTATGCTGTCTTCAGTGTCCATTGGTTCAGCTTTTATTCTCATTCCTCCATCTAAATGAGGTAAATCTTCTGGCAGAGAAGCCAAGCAATTCTGAATCATTTCTACAACTCGTTCTAGATGTTTCTGAAATCTCTCTGCAGTTTCTAAACGCTGACGTTTCTGCACTTCCATCATGACTCTTAAAGTCTCTCTTGCTTGGTGAGGTCGATATTCATTTATAAGGTGATGCACATGAACAAATAGCAGTTTTAAATCTTCCAGTTTCTCTTCTCTTTTTATGCTGCCTGGGCTTCTTATTAATATATCCAAGAGATCTAAGAAGTTGATCAGGATAGACATGTTGAGTTTCCTTAATTCCTTTTTATGATCAAATTGCATGGGATGCAATCTTTCAATACCCTGGCTTTCTAAGGGTCGGATAATTAGATCATCACACTGGAACTGATTTCCAAACATCATATAGCTATCTTTAATAGGTGGTGGAGGCTTAGGAGCTATACCTTTCCGAATATTTTCATCAGTATATTCTTTAATATATTGCATTGGAGGTGGAGGGAGGGCACTCACTTGCTGAGGTTCACCCATTGCAGCAGAACAAATTGCTAGAAGAGATAAAATTTGCAAACATAATAAAATCAGCATTTAAATACCACATACAAGACATATAAGCATTTATACATTACAATAAAGCTAAAACGTTTTTGTCCAACATACCAAATGGTTAAGAATACTATTTATTAACACGAATTATGGAATTATCTGCCACCTGTTTATAAATATTTAGAGGATTTAAAATAAATTGACAAAAATAATTTGCATTATGCAATGTATACACTTGAATTATATTCCCAAGAACATGTAAGAGAGTTGACACAAGTTTTCTTTACTGTTTTAATATCCTATTAATATTATTGCTCACAACTTTACAATTATGTAAAAGTTCAGATAGTTGGTCAAAAAGATTCTCAAATTGCACCTCAACATGTATTATGTTGAGTACATGTCAAGGCGCAATTATGTATAAATTTCATTATACTGTATTTTTGGTTCCACCAACCATACATATTTTAAGAAATACACAAAATTGATAATACATTCAAGATCATCTACTCCACTTCCTTGCCTTGTGCAGAAATCCACTTCTAGAGAAACACAAACAAAAACATCACATTACACGAACTATAAAACCTGACATAACTTTGATAATCTATACCTAGGTGTGTTATGTATATTCTCTCTAACTGAAGAGGTCGTTCCAATATATGTCTATATATATACATCACATTTTTTTTCCTAACTTCCCGTTCTCTTTCCTTCTTCACTAAATATAAATCTACACTGGCTTTTAGAAGAGAGTGAACAACAAATTCTCTCCGCCCAATATTCAAATATAAGGCAGGGAACAGATTTGGGATCGTGAATGCGAACGTGGATGATGATTGCTTTTAATATTTGGTCCGAGGAAAAGTCGTGCGCAATCCGCTAACCTCTCTTTTCTCCTTCCATATTAAGGAATATCTAAGTGGAAGACAAGGGGGAGGCTGGTTGAATTATGGGCGCCGTGCACGAAAATATCATTTAAGAGGAAAAACCCGCCATAACTGCAAACCGGAAGTCTTCCAAACTCAGGCCTCTAATGCTCTTAGAGCAAAACAAGCGGGAAAATTGCAGGATGCAGACTCCCAAAAGGCATCGGGAAAAAGAATTGGTCCCGGCACTACAGGAGTGTCGGGGAGGGGGGGGGGGAATCCCGAAGTGAAAACCTTTGGCTTACTTGATATTGCCCTCACAGACACAACAAAAGAGATCAGTCGCGGGCTTCCAGCAGCTCCGTTCCACAGTATCAGTTACCAGTATCCACTCCGCTTCTTCTCAGCAATAAACAGTCGCTTCCGGCGCGCGCAATCTATGCATGCGGCGCACCGCTCTCCTCATTGGCTTCCGCGGAGGCGCGAGCGCCCCCAAACCGCGCGAGCAGAAAAACGAAAAAGACGCCGTTGGAAGCAAATCGCAGGGCAATAAAAGGGGCGGGGCGGAGCCGAGCGTTGCAACTTGCGCGTGTGGCTTTCGTTGGCAGTCAGTTGTTTAATGGATGTTTTGTTTTCTTCAACCCCCTCCCCGCTGCCGCTTTTTCCCCCTTGACATCTTACTAAGAAGATGCCTTTAAGCAGATTGAGGGGCGTTGGGGGGGGGTTGTTTTCGGGTGGTGCATATTTCCTGAAATCTTATCGTGGTTTAGAGGAGCCATGAAACTATCTAGGCCAGGGTTTTATTGTAGCCGACCACACAAATGTTATTCAGATTCTTTCAAAATCAGATCTTCCCTGGGAAAAGTGTTCGTGTTTAAGAATTTTAAAATAGGTTCTTGCCATTTTCCTCTCTGCTAGACTGTATTTAACACATTTCCCGTTATTGCAGATAGGACGGGGGTGGGGGGAATCTAAAAACTTACTTTGACTATATGTTGTGCCTTGTCTGTGTAAATCCACGATTGTCCATAAATGTAAAATAAAGGATTGTGCAACTAATTTGCCACAATGGGTTACTAGAAGTTGAAGTACCTGGTGCTAAAACACTTGTATAGGAAATACTAATTTGAATCATGTCTAAATTTATATAATAAAATAATCCTCTGAAGTTATTCTTTCCTGAAACAATCAGTTGTGCAAAGCTGGAATTGCCCCAAATAACCAGATTGTCAGTCCAATTTTGTCCATAGATTATTGTCAGTAAATACTAGAAGAGAATTAGCACTGAACAAACTTAAACTGTTCAGAGAGCAAGGCCGAATTTATTAAGATACCCATCCCCGATGCTGGAAAGTGCAGTGGGTAATTTTATTCATTCACCAGAATTAAAATTGAATACCCATTTTTGTCCATTTGTATACATGAGATATTGAATTGCATTTTACCATATTCTGTTCAGTAAAACGTCTTGGGAAGGTCCTGTATAACATTTTGGAAGACCCCAAATATCTTTGATGTTTTAAAATCTGCTGTTAAATTTCTTGACCATGAAATATTCAAGTGCAAATTTACCCTTGTATCTGTATGGTTTATATAGTATTGTGTGTATTTGTTTTATCACCTGGCTTTGCTTAATGTTTTTGATGGCTCCAGGGTAAAATATGGTGGCTAGATACAATATTGGACAATTGGGTAGAAAAGGGATTTTCAGTACCGTAATGTATGCTTATGCTCCCAGAAAAGATGGTTCTTCTATCGTAAAGTGACTGTTTTTATGTTATCAGGAAAGACACCGAGTTACTACCGGTATGTTGATCACAGTGCCTGGAAAATTTTAGTTGAATATATGTAGGTTCTGATATGATGAAATTTTTGTCCCTTTTTAATAATGCAAAACACTAAAATGTTAGATGAAAACAAGATGAGTTCTTAAAATTATGAGATAGACTACATCCACATGCTACCAGTTGAAATTCCGAAGACTTTCGTCATTGGAGAACCTTACTTCTTCACATCTGGAAGATGGGTATTTGAGGTATCTCACCAGTCACATCTACCCACTCTACCAGATCCAGCAAGAAGTATATATTGTGAGTCCTGTCCATGAAAAAATGTCATCTGATGAGACCCAGGAAGACCTTTTTTGCTACGACCCCTATTCTTTAGAACACCATTAGATCAGATTAGCTTCATCTTGTTAGTCTTCCAAAATAGCCTGATGACATGGCCTTACCTAGGGATCCCTTGCCTAGGGATCCAGGAATATAACTATGGAGCCTCTATTACTAGGGAAACAACGCACTCACCCACTGATTTTTAATTTGTAACAGCATAAAGAATATAATTGATATATTATCCAATATGTTTCAAACTCTAGTTTTCCAAATGAATTTCTACTGCCACCTAAATTTCACATGAAAAATACATTGTTAATAGAACAAATGAAAACAACAAAAATATGTATTATTTTGTGATCCACTTTATTACGTTTGCCTTTATGTTATGCCACAGTTAGCCAGCAGAGAGCAGTACTAATCATGGCTTGACAGGAACTTTTTGTTGTTGTTTTTTTAAAAATACAATGATCTGTAGAAAGCAATAGCACACTTTGGGATTAACAATTATGTTTTGCCATGCTTTTATAGCAAATAGCCTTTTGCTTTGAGAAAGGCAGGTTTGGGGGATGATTTAGGTTTGAAAAATGACATAACAACCCATCCCAAGTATTATTTTTTTTAAGTCAAATTAACATTTCACTTTTAAGCTTAAGATTTGAATGGAAAGAATTTATTCAGTAACAAAATCTTGTATATAATCTATGCTCCTTTAAATGCAAATATTTTCAAACATTCAATCTTTGAATGCAAATTAAAAGAGAAAGCCTATATCACAATTTTTGCACATTCTTCATACTTAGGAGTACTTAATATATGCTATGTTATATACTGTTCTATAAGAAGCCAATGGCAATAGCAATAAGTGAGGAGCATAGTATCAGGATTCATAAGTTTCATAAAACAAATAATCAAAAGTAATACCATAAGCTTGGCTAAGGCCCCTTCCATTTGGCAGTAGCAGCAGTAGCAAATATGCCCAAAATACAGCATGGAAGCAATTTCTTTAAATGTGGGACAAAAATGTGATGGTTGAATAGGAATAATTGTGTAAAGGCATGTCTTGTCACAGCTTCCTACCAATAATCTAGTGACAGTTGAATGTAAGGTGACCAGATGTCCCGATTTCAGCGGGACAGTCCCTCTTTTGAACAATTTGTCCCGTGCCCTGGATTTTTTTTTAAAAGTCCCGCCTTGAGGTTCTCCTAGCAACTGGGAGCGTATATTCTTCGAGCCAAGCGCATTCCCACCCGCGCGTCCTTGGGAGCTGTTGCCAATGGCTGAGGGAGGAGAAGACTTTACTCCATGTGGAGACCGCGGGCTTCCCTCATGGATTTTTTCTTCTGTTGCTTTGAGCAGCCCCTCCCTCACCCCTTCTTTCTCTCTCTTTCTCTCGGAGCTAGCGGCTGCCTCCGAGGCTGTCCAAGCTCAGCCCCTCCCCCTCCCCCCGGACTGCTGCTTCGCCTCGGCTGCTTGGGGCTTCTAAATTGGCATTGCATGTTGTTTGGGGAGGGTATTACTGTGCCATAGAAACACAGTGTATGTCTCATGTGGCTGATAACCTGGTCTCTATACAGAAGAGGTAATTTTAAAAACTTCGGAGCGAATCCAGAAAGAGGGGAGAAAGAGGCTGAAGGAGTGTTTGCACAGGAGGGGGAATTTATAAACGGCCCAGTGAATCCAGAGGAGGAGTGTGTGTGAGTATGTGTGTGTGTGTGTGTGTGAGAGAGAGAGGGAGGCTGAAGGTGTGCACAGGAGGGGGAATTTATAAACGGCCCAGTGAATCCAGAGGAGGAGTGTGTGTGTGTGTGTGTGAGAGAGAGAGAGAGAGAGGGGGGGAGAGAGACTCACTAAGTGTTGTAGTTTCTGATTCTTGATTAATGTATTCTATTTTATTTTTCTTTATGTACACTGAAAGCATATTCACCAAAGAAATTCCTTGTGTGTCCAATCACACTTGGCTAATAAACTATTCTATTCTACTCTACTCTACTCTATTCATTTCTATTTCAATTCTAATAAGGAGTTTAGCTTCTCTCTTGAAAATGTAAGCTAGCATAAGGCATTATAATGCAAGCTAGCTTTAGCTTTCAAACAGTTCATTTAGTGACCAAAGTTACAATGGCATTGCAAAAAGTGACTGATGACCATTTTTCACACTTAGCGACCATTTTTCACACTTAGAGACAGTTGCAGCATCCTCATGGTCACGTGATCAAAATTTTGATGTTTGGCAACAGATTCATATTTATGATGGTTTCAGTCTCCTGGGGTCATATAATCGCCTTGTTTGACCTTTTGACAAAATATAAATTTTTTAATCAAGCCCCCCCCCCTCCGGTCAATGGTGTCCCTCTTTACCAATCTGAAAATCTGGTCACCTTATATAAAGGATCACTTCCAGACTATAAACCTTTTATAAAGTCTTTGGGAAAGACTTTTTATTGGAGTTGGATGGTGAGGAGTAATTGAACTGGATGTCATCAACATACTGACCTCAATTCAACCTTTGCCAACATAGTCATGTGGATAAGCCCAATATGGAATCTTGCAGATCAATTGACTATAAGTCAATTATTGTCCATCTGTGTCATCTGTGTCACATAGCCCTAAACAAAGTACTAGATTTCTGTAAAACAGCACAGCCAAACTCAATCCTGACTGGCAGTTCAGAAAAATACAGTAGTCAAGTATACTAAAATGCTGAGAGGAAGATTGGCCAAGGCAGTCTTCCCCATGCAGTTTTCTAGAAAATATAATTCCTCAAAACCACCAAGCAACTTTAGTAACTCTATCTTGCTGCAATCCAATTCAGATAGGTTAAACAAATATCATTTAAATGAATCTATATCTGCAAAACTATTATCTTGATCACATTTTCTGGAGATATAATAATTCCTAGAATATTTAAAGACTGCCCTCTAATTGTGCAGATCTCCTTGGTCAAAGTAGTGTTCTTTAGTAGAAAGATTATTGTCTCCCGCCTGCTAGGAGATGTGGCTACCTTCATTTATGTGTGGTATCAGTTGCACGTGTAGAAAGTTAGCAACCACCCCTCTGCTAGAAGAAATATTCTAGGAAATATTAAAAAGGCAGAATATTATATTTCCCTGGATGAGAAAAGGAGAAACATTTTTAAAGACAAAGATCAACTCCCTGAAGCTCCCTGCCCCCAGCAGATATTTGATGCCCATTGACCAGGACTGGGCCAGCCTATCTACAAGACAATTAGATCTTCAGCTCCAGGGTGATGGGATTAAGACATGACCCTCAGGACATAATAGGATTAGCCCTCTCCGCATCTAGCAGCAGGGCTCACTGCATTTCAAAATTTCCTAAGGACATTGCATCACCCAGCAAGGTTCAACCAAACTTACCTCAGATAACCTCAGCTATGACCCCTGCATAGCCCCATGGGAGTTTGACAGCAGCCAATAAAATGCATATTCTTGCACAGGAATAGGAAGCTCAAGTTCAAAGCCAAGAGAGGGTATAAATACCTCTCACTCTCCATGTGTTCAGCTGCCCAGGACCTCAAACCCATGTAGTCCTGTCCATCAGTAAATCATCTTTCCAATCAGTCTCCATTTTTCCAGTGTCTTTCTCCCCACTTGAAACTGAACCAGATGGATATTTCTTCCAACACATGCTAACTGACTTAATCAGCCAGTCAAGAATTGGGATAATCCACATTCTCCCACATACGTTACATCAGGGGTGTCAAACGCACGGCCCATTGGCCGGATGCGTCATGTGCTGGCTCCACCCCCACCCAGTTTAGGGAAGGGGGAAGTCTTGTTACATCATGTGATGCCACCATGACAACACAAGTTTGACATCCCTATCTGATATGCTTTCCTTAAACTTTAATTCAAAACAATGAAACAACTATTTGAAAACAATTGCAGACCTACAAATTCTACTGAAACTGAGCACAGACACCATGATAATATTCTTGGTTGAACCTCTGGACAAAACTAAACAACTAAATGAGCACACAATAAATTTAAAAGATAATGAATGAGTAAGGGAATGGGCTCATAGATAGAAAAAACATTCAAACACCCTAAAAATGTAAGTAGTTATAATTTTATATAGTTATAAACAGTCAAAACTTATGATTTGTGCCAAATGATTTCATTCAATTATTTGATTTCCTGTTTTGATCAATGAATAATGGTTAATCTATTTTTGTGGCTTTGTTTGCATGTGGGAAATAAGTGCTTACATTTTAGGGCATCTATTTCTCTATATTATATATATGCAGAGATATTTTATAGACTCTATAAAATATCTCTGCATTTATTTTCTACAATGTCATGAAGAAATATCAACATAAATTAAGTATACTCAAGACTTTCTGAAATGAATAACTCCCAAGTATATCAATAACTATGGACTAAGTTAAAAACCTGAACTTTGGAATCAAGTTAAAAAAGGTCAAGGATTAAAAATATTAATTTCAATCCTTCCTAAAGCTGAATAGTAGGACAAAAGAACAAAAGTAAATAAATACTTCTATGGATATTTTTCATAAGTGTTTTCACCAAAGCATTTATTTTTTAGATTAACAGCAAACAGTTGTCATTCAAGGTTTTGAGTTAGCTTTCAATTACATGTGTAACATAAATTATGTATTGCGCAGTGTTTGAAAGGATGTGGTTATGGCTTTTATATCAGAAAGGAAGCTATAGAACAGTGCTGCCTGGATGACAGATGGAAAGATAAAGCACCTACATTGTTTTTTGTATCCACGTTTGAGACAGTTCAGTCTTTGTCTCTAATTTCATTTTCTTGGTGTCATGTGTGGAATATTAAGAGCAGATCCCTTTTCATCCTGGAATTTTGATCATTACATGCTGGAAATGAATAATTGTGTTCTTCTGGAAGAAGTACTGATCAAAAAATCTCAGCAAAAGAGAAGAACCTCCCCTTCCAACTTTAAAGTTCGATTCTTCGTCTTAACAAAATCAAGACTGGCATATTTTGAACGTCGGCCTGGGGTAGGTGTGCTATTTTCCATGAAGTTTCCTAGCTCTGTCACTCAAAAGATACAGAAGTTCTTAAGAAAATGAATATTTCACTGGATTTTATTTTACTGTTGATTTTTTACACCAAAGATTCAAAGTTTTACTCTGTTTAAAATTATTTATTTAATGAATTCATTCATAGTATGTGTCCCGTAGCATCACAATTTTGTAAACAGGGCTAGTGACTTCCATGGCTAACCTGGACAGAACAAAGCTTTCATTAGACTAATAATTTTTGATATGAAAAATAAGAGAATTAAGACTTTAACCTGTGTATTTGAGGAGGATCATCATAAAGGTATAATGCTGTTTATCCCTTTACAGAGAAATGCTTTAATTCAGCCACAATTTAATGCATAGTTATAAGTATAATCTTTATTGTCATTGTACTTAAATACAAATGAAATTGGTTTTATGTATTTTTCTATGTTCTGTGTTTTTAGTTCATGCTGTCTGTGTCTTCAGTTTACACAAATACACACACACACAAGAATGTTGGATCTCAAAAGTTTGATCATCAGCTTGATCATTCTCAATGACAATCTTTTAATTACAATTGAAAGATTTATCAGGATTCATATTTCTTATTGTAAACAAGAATTACTCAAACCCTATAAGAACATACAGAACCAATGTTTTATATGTACACACACATACAACCATGTCAGAAAAAATTGTCCTTTGTATCTTTTTCAGGAAAATGGAGTGTTCTGATAGTACTATTGTTTCTATTATTTAGATATCCTCAAAGGAAGTTAATGTGTTATTTTCCTAAATACCTAGCAAAATGAAATATAGACTCATTCTTCAGATCGCCAACTTAGGGAGTCTGTCAGTCAACTCTCCAAATGCTTGGCAGGTAACCATTATCAGCTAAACACTTCAAGTTTAGCTAACCAATTTGGAAGCCACTACTAAAATCATAAGTATTTCAAAATTATAGTTTCCTATTTGCCACTTTATGATTGTGTTGTATATTTATTTATTTCTGAAACAGTTCTGAATTTAGGATCCTGGATATTCTTGAAATACATTTTTTGCAGATATTCTTACAAATGGTTAGGATTGCTTTGTCTGTCCATAGAAGCTGGACTGTCTTCTTTTAAATCACTCATAAAAGTAGGATGAAAGACAATGTGTTTTTTCTGGCTCATTGTTGGTTCAAGTCATGTCATCAGCTTCCTTCCATTTCTTGCTCCGTGGTATGTTTTTAATATCACAAATAGGAGGTGGTAACGGATGATAGAAAGGGAGATATTCTGAATAGTTTCCCTCTTTATTATCCAGCTAGACAGGTGAAGGGCAACATCTAGTGCCAAAGGTAGGAACTGCCAATTCAAGTGGGGATTCTTTTCTTATATTACCAGTAGTTTTGTCTCATCACTTCTTAAGGTTGCAGAGATCCAAAAAGGAAGAGACTGAATGTTGGAGTTATCCCTTGATTTTCCCATGAAAAGACAGTGTGGTATTCCAGCTCAGTATTTTCTTTTTTAATAAGAAAATAATATAAGGGGTAAAAGTAACTAATTAAAAAACCAGGGTTGCCAAATGGCTTATGAACATGTTTGAACTTCTTGTAAAGTTCTATAACAGGACAACCAACTGCATGATAAAAGCCTTGTCTGAAAAACGTTCATACCCAAGAGTGGTTTTTGACAGATATTACCAGTAAAAAGACAGCCAGTTGGTATAATGGTTAAAGCATCAAACTAGAAACCAGGAGAAGTTGAGTTGTAGTTTTGGGCACAAAAGCGACTGGGTGACTTTAGGCCAGTCACTTTTTCTCAGCCCTAGGGAAAAATCAATGGCAAACCAATTTTGAAAAACCTTACCAAGAAAACTGCAGAGACGTATCCATTTTGTCTACAAGAATTGGACATAATTGTGTGGAAGAAAAAATCAGTAAAAAGATGTTCCGTGGCCATACATTCCTTTATAAACACTTTTGTTTTAAGAGATATAAGTAAGTACTAAGAAGAAAAAGGGATACAGGTGAAAGATTATGTCTGAATCTCATGAAATTCTATTTGTGAGGCAGGTTGACTGGAAGTAAATATTGAAATAGGTCTTGGGGTTATTTTTGTTTTAATATATCGTTTTACTGCCTTGAATAAAAAAGATATGATTCATGTGAATCTTACATAGAAAGAAACCAAGGATAAGAGCCACCAATTTCAACACATTTTCCTACATTTAATGTGATGTGTTAAATCTTGAAAAACAGAAAAGCAGTAAAATAAAGTATGATAATAATTATATTCTGAGATGAACACCTCTGGTAAAAAGTGTAAATTATGTTCTGATAATATAAGGTGAGATCAGCAGAGGTGAGATCTCCTCCCATCTTTTAAAATTATCTCACAAAGAATTAGGACTGTAGCCACAGCATTCATAATTATTTTTTCAACTACCTCCTGTACTTTCTCCTGTACCATCTTAGCTGTACCATCTTAGCTGATTGAAAGCTAATTTTACACTCCCAATAAATTTGAAAACTGGCTTATTATTTTTTTTAAAAAGAAAACAAATGTACATTATTTTGCCAATGATTTAAAAGTATTATGTAGAAATTTATTTATTGTTTTGGTTTTACTGTAAGCCATCCAAAAATATTTATCACTAAGTGCCTTAAAGATGAAAAAAACAAGAAAGTCCAGTTGCCTTTTGAAAAGGCACCTTTTCAAATAACTGAATGATTGGGAATCACCATTGACATCACTAATTACCCTATAAATGTTCATAAACTTTGTATTTTGTATTTTTATTAATAAATTGATTAATAACTTTTTATTAATAATTTTGTGTTTTTAATTAATAACAAAAAAGGAACCAACCAAAATACACATACACTGAGCTATTTTCCTCAAAGATCAGTCAAGGATGTTGTCTGAACAGTATCTCCTCATGCAATACATCCAACCAGTTTGGCTCCCCTATGGCTGATTTTAAGTTAAAGTAAAGAGCAGGTGGTTGGAAGTAAATATTCTGCATCTTCTACACTGTAGCTCTTAAACATTGGCATTTCATATCTGTTTTTCAAGCAGATAAAAATATCAATATTTATTGGTATGTTTCCATAAAGTAATAATTCACTTGTATTTCTATTTTAACCTATTTCTGTATGTAGTCCATAATTAGTTTGAATAACCTATATAAATCGAGCTCTCTTTAAGAATGAATATGGCATAATTTAAGGCAGGTGCATAATACATTCAAGTGTACTACTGTACAAAGATGGAATTGGACTAAGATATGGATCAGGTTCAAGCTCATTCCTACCGGTAGTTCTAAACATTTTCTGGGTGTCTTTGATCTGGACTCCCTCCCTCCCTCTCTCAATCTCATTCTCTCACTCTCACTACCTTCCAAGGTTGTCATAGTAGGACTGATATCCAGTCTGCAGATCTCCTCCAAAAGTTGTAAAATTTAATGCTACAAAGTTTTTTTTCTAAAATAGAATCTGATATATTTAACTAAATAATATTCATTTGTGGGGAACATGGTCCCATTTTTTACAGGCTGCAATTTGGCATACCAACTCATGGGCCAGGTATGACCCTCAGCCTGAGAAAAGTAAGGTCATAGAAAATTATTCATCAATATATATTACCTGCATCCTGATTGTGGTTCATTGCACTGCATTTTCTCCCTATTAATGGAATATGGACTACAGTATTTTGACATGCAAGGTAGTCTCTAGATTGCATAGCTTGTATATAATCGTGTGAACATCCCTGGGGCAAATCTGACCTATGGTTACACTTATGTGTTAGAATATAGTATAACAGAGTTGGAAGGGACCTTGGAGGTCTTCTAGTCCAACCCCCTGCAGAAAACCCTACGCCACTTCAGACATCTTAAAAACTTCCAGTGTTGGAGCATTCACAACTTCTGGAGGCAAATTGTTCCACTGATTAATTGTTCTCACTGTCAGGAAATTTTTCCTTAGTTCTAAGTTGCTTCTCTCCTCGATTTGTTTCCACCCGTTGTCCTATCCTCAGATGCTTTGGAGAATAGTTTGACTCCCTCTTCTTTGTGGCAGCCCTGAGATATTGGAACATTGTTATCATGTCCCCCTTAATCTTCCCCCCCATTAAACTACACCTACCCAGTTCCTGCAACCATTCTTCATATGTTTTAGCCTCTAGTCCCCTAATCATCTTTGTTGCTCTTCTCTGCTCTCTTTCTAGAGTCTCCACATCGTTTTTACATTGTGGCGACCAAAACTGAATGCAGTATTCCAAGTGTGGCCTTACCAAGGCATTATAAAGTGGTATAAACACTTCATGTGATCTTGATTCTATCCCTCTGTTTATACAGCTTAGAACTATTACTAGCCAAAATGTGTCAAAATGTAATGGCATGCTATTACTTGCAAGGAATACTTCATATGACATGAGTAAAATTTGTATCTATTTTGCAGAGGGTCACGACTTTCTAGAGTCAGGGGCTTGTGTTGCATAATCACAACTGCCATCTTGACTTTTTTGATATTCATTCCCCAATGGGTGGTCATATATGCTGATCATATATGCTTTTCCCTGCCTGCAACATTTGGTAGTTCTACCAACATAGGTAGTTCTCTCCTTCATAGAAGAAGAGGCTAACCCATTTGGAAAATAAATTCTTTTGAATGGAAAAAAATGGCCTTTCAAAAGGAAACAGAGATCTTTTCACCCCATATTAATCTTCCACTTCCGGTCTTAGTGATGATAGTATTTTTAAAAAATTCCCAAGTGAATTTTTACATTTAAAAAAAATCCTCACTGTTATTTCATTGGCTGACTTACAATAATTTCTGACTTATTTTATCAAAACTGCACCGATTGCAAAAGTATAAAATTCAAAATGTGTCATGGAACATCTTTTGTTCTCGCCACCAGAACTGTAATTGGTTTAATTACGTAACGAAGTACTTGGATCTTACACTTGCAAAAATGTATTTAGGATAATACAATCAGTGTCTATCAACTCTCAGAATCCAAACATCAAGAAGAGAAGCTTTTGTAACTAGTATATTATTAGGAGGGTGGGGAAGACTATAGATAGTCCTGGACTTACAAGAGTTCATTTAGTGACAGTTCAAAGTTATGACACTGAAAAAATGGACTCATGACCATTTTTCACACTTACGGCCATTGTGTGCATCCCCACTGTCACATGAGCAAAATTCAGATGCTTGACAACTGACTCATATGTATGTCATTTCCGTGTCCCAGAGTCATGTGAGACCATTTTGTGACTTTCCGACAAGTAAAGTCAATGGGGAAGCCAGATTCACTTAACAGCCCTGTTACTAATTTAACAACTGCACTGATTCACTTAACAAATGTGGCAAGAGAAGTCATAAAATGGGGCAAAACTAACTTAACAAATGTCTCAGAAACATAAATTTTGGGCTCAATTGTGGTCATAAGTTGAGGATTACCTGTATTGTGCAAAATAAACTAAAAATACTTAATTGGTTTACACAGTGCAGTTTATAGGCAGAGAATATTATATTGCCCTCACTATACCTGAGCATTTGGCCTGAGAACAAGGGTTCTTAATGCTGATATTAAACCGGATTGGCATTCCGGTTTTCCTTAAAACAGGAGTAAAGTGCCTCACTTAGTAACCAAGGAGGGCAGATATTGAAGGATCTCTTATGCTCCTATGGCTCTTCTGATACCTCTTTGAGCTCCATCTCTGAACAAACTTTTGGTTCCTGAGGCTACCTTTCATGAAAAGTATTCCCTGGTTGTGCCACACAACAGCAGTTCCATTCCAGAGAAAGCTATTAAGCCTTGTTGGCAGACCCTGATTTATGTTGGCCTTTGTCAGTGAAATTAATTGGTTTTCTTTGGGCAGCAGTTCAGTGATCGATGATCTCATGACTATGTTTTAGTCTGTTTCAATTTGTCTGCTGTTGCCGTCTTTGTGTTTTCTGGTTTTAGGTTCTATTTGGTAAATCTTCTTTGGGCGCCGTTTGCAAAAAGGCACCATCCTAATTTGAAAAACCAACAAACTTGAAAAGATTGGGAATACTTGTACTTCTGGAATTCACATTCTGGAATTTTGCCGAGGGCCAGACTGTTTGCCGATTAGACTGCAGGCATATGCATAGTTTGCTTGCATACGTCAGTGTATGTAAGGTCAGATTTTCGGAGGGGGGGAGTTTTGTCTGCAATAGTAATTTGCATCTTATAATAAGGAAGCCAGTTATGAGATGCTGGTGGACTTATGCAGGGAGTCAAGCTTGGACACACATACCCATTATGAGTGCTTTCCTTCATGATGAGATAGGTCCTCATTGTGCACTGTATAATGAATTTTGGAAGACACAGATGCTTATTGTTGATAGTTTTTCTGGGGTTAATTCTTCCCCTGATTACATACAAACCTTTCATTAACGCTAATGGCAATTGCGTGCTAAACGCAAGACGAGAAAGAACTTTCTGTGCCAGGGATGACAGTTACAATTTTTAAAGCCATGGTAAGGCTTCCTGTAATGAGATTATAACTATATTAACAATTTTAGAAAATGGTAGCTGAATTAAGCTGTCTCTGGTAGCTGTCTCTGATAACATAACTCTTCCATGTTAAAAGTCCTTTTATCTTTTCCTTCTTTAAGAAAAAGAATGTACTCTTTCATTGGAGCTAGGTATGTGTTGAGCTGTTCCAAAATTCCAAGTGACTTCTGAATTATAGACATATTCTACATTTGTAGAATATAAAATCACATGCGAAAATGGGCAAAAATTAACTTCAGTGTAATTTATTGATGGACATCTTGATAGCAGTAACTTTTGGGGATTTAGCCTCATTTGGTCATATCAGGGTTACTTTATAATATAGCATGCAAGTATTCTTTGGAAAAAAATTGATGGTAGTATTTGAGGCATTTAACTGACAGTGCATTACAAAACAGCATCAGCTGCCTTATAAAAAGATACATTATATATATAATACATAATATAATATCTTACAGCACATTCAGAAATGCCCATTGTGAATTTAAAAAGACATAGAACAGCTGCATTTATAAAATATTTATTAAGTTATACAAAGCTTAGCTACACTGTGTGTGATGAGGAATTAAATGGTACAAAAATACAGGATTCAATTACACAAAATTTCTTTTCTAGTATATTGCATGATTTCATCCAAGATACATCTCTCTATATTAGCCCTCCCACTATCATAGCTTGCAAATCTGTTAAACAGCAACATTTACAATGTCCAGCCATCGTAATGTCCATCAGTTTTAAATGCAGTTCATTTGAAAGGTACAGTGTTCACAAAAATTCTTATATACTTATTCCATCAACCACGAAGCACTGGTGGTATTTCTCACTGTTCTAAAGCAGATATGCAGGTCGCCAGAAATAGCTGACTTTTTTTTTGGGGGGGGGGATCTTTTAAAAATATATATCTTAAATTATTGCTTGTTTTTTCTCATCATAATAATCTAGCAAACAGATGTGTCAGTAATGAAACCAAAATCAATAAGAAGCAAGCACTTCTAGCTTAGGATCGCCTCTATCCTGCTTTGACGATTTTGATAACTTGATACTTGATTGAATCCAGACTGAATTAGGAAATCACATGGGTCATTAATCTTATGGGAATGTTCAACTTCTAATTTTAAAAAATATTTTAAGAATATACATTTAAAATCCATTGCTAAATTTTATATATGAAAAGTGTGCTCTATACTTCTTGTGCTACCACTTCTTCTTTCCTTATAGTAAAGTCCTTAAACAAGGACCATAGCTGACCAGATTTTCAGAAGTTCCGGAGTTCTCTCCTGAAAATCTGTAGCTTGTTAAACTTCTCTCATTTTCTTCCTGATCCAACTTTGTTTTCAACATTTTTATCAATATGTATAAATGGAGATACAAACATGTCTTGCAAATATAGCATATTTAGCATTTAAATATGTATTTTAAAATATTTGATATGTTATTGTGTCATGATATTCACAGAAGTCTGAGACATGAGCTCACCTAATACATGAACCATGTGAGTCTGAGAAAAAGTTGCTTCCCTAGGATCACCTGCCAAACCTGTCATTATAGTTATTAAAATTATGGTGCCAGAGAATCAGTGTTTGATCACTATCTTGATCCCAAATGTGCTTTTCAAAAGGCAGTTGAAGCTTTCAGAACAAGCTTCTTGGATAAGAAGTGAAACATTTTCAGGGAAGAAATTAAAGTTCAGCTGCCTTTTGAAAAGCACCTTTGGGACAAACATGACCTGGATGATTGGAAGTCTCCATAAACAGCACTATGTTTAACACTTAAATCATAATAAATATGTTTAGTATGGACTAATGAGAGTCAAAAGTCATACATTCTAGGAGCATCTAACTTGAGGAATTCTGGATTATATAACAACACAGAGGCAACATGGCCATAGAGAACTATGAACAAGATAAGATTCATATATAAGGGTGGCTATAAAAGCAATAAGTCTTCAGTTATGTTTCTTTCCAATCTTATTTCTTACTTTCAGGCTTAGTTCAGAAATATGTACCTTAGATGATAGGCAGTAATTGTGAAAAAATCCTTCTAAAATAATTTGATCATTTGTTCTGCTGTTTTTGTGTCTTTCCCTCAGCTATGTTTTATACAATGCCTTGAAACTAGATTTTTACATCTGTTAGAAAGAATCAAATTTCATAAATGAACTAAACTAAATCATAGATATATAACTTGTAAGGGACATTAATATAATTCTAGATTTAAATATATTCTTCTGTTGAAATATAGTTAAATGATCAAAAAAATCATTTATATTTCTATAAAAGTTGTTTAAAATATATTACATATTTTATGAGCTTAATTCTAAAGGAACATCTGTAGGATTGGTGGATTTAAATTGCCTTGTTTGCACATTTTGCATATTGTATATATAACTGTTAGGAGATCTTTTTGAATCAGTGCAATTTATCATAGAATGGATGAATGAGAATGAGTTTTCATTATTGATCTGAACATATCCAGAACAGAAAAGAAACAGGACACAGACTCTAGATTTAGGCAAGCATCACTTTGCCATAACGTAAGTCAAAAAAGGTCTCTAGTAATCCATTCCCAGAGTAACTAAGTAGATTCTTTTGGTGAAGCCAGCTGGTATGAATGAATAACACTTTCCTGTTTATCATTCCACTTACCCAGAGGCAGGACCAGATAAAATTTGACTGATTCTCCACAAAAGTTGAATAGAGCTGGACCTATTTACCATTTGGGTGGTACACTTCAGCTGGTATTTCCATGAACCCATCCATGCTTCTTCCAATATTTCCTGTTGTTTAGTTTCCCAATTGAGTTAGGCTCAGTCTTTACAGAGTGTTTACTCTTTTAACATTCAAAGGCTTGAATAACATTCAAAAGCTGATAAATTTAAACACCCCCCCCCCAAGAATAATTTATTTATTGTGTCATCTTTTGAATGAACTCTTTATGTTTGCAAGTTACTTGAAACCATTTTTGCTTCTGTTGGATACAATTTTAAGTGTGAAAAGACATAACAATTCTTTTTTTAAAAAAAAGACAGGTATGATCTCTGGGCTAAGAACTAGGATCAGGTCTCCTTAGTTATTTCATATTCCATGCAATATTAAAATTTTGGGCTAGATTGGAAGATTGAGGTGGTGGTGGTGAAATCCAGGAAAAAAGTAGTAGCAAATCCTTCTAAACTGCTGCCAGTAAAATTGCAAAGAAGTGTATTAAAAGTTCCCCAAGAGCTGTGTTTCACTTGAAAAAGAGCTTTACCTCTTTATTTTGGATAACAGAAGATATATCCCACACAGTCAAATCTAGTTTTAATTAGCTAATATGTCTGCTGTTTTAAACCATTCTGCCAAGTTGCTTCTCATGTTATCTGCCAAAACTATCAATGCGCTTTTCTTGCATTATATATATGTGTGTGTGTGTGTGTGTGTGTGTGTGTGTGTGTGTGTGTGTATGTATATGTATATGTATATAACAAATGTATATGTATGCATATGTATATAACAAATGTATATGTATGTATATATATAGCTAATGCAAACTTTTGTCGCATGCACTGCATGTTAGTGCAAGTGCAGTAGGTATTTAAATTTATTGTCTTGTCTTTGCTACTCTGAATTGTATCTTGTGGTTTTTCACAATTAAAACCACCACATGAGACAGACTGAGACATCTTTTTGCAGTTCCTCTCCTGCTATGCTTACTTGAAGCACAGCAGATAGCCATAAATATTATATCTTGGACATTTTATAGGGTTGGTTTTTATAATCATTATCTGTTGCACTAGTACATGGATAAGGAAAAGTGTTCCCTAGAGCAGTGTTTTTCAACCACTGTGCCGTGGCACACTAGTGTGCCATGACATAGTGTAAGGTGTGCCGTGGGAGAATTACTTTATATATAGTCAATATAGGCACAGAGTTATATTTTTTTTAACATTTTCTAATGGTGGTGTGCCTCGTGATTTTTTTCATGAAAAAAGTGTGCCTTTGCACAAAAAAGGTTGAAAAACACTGCCCTAGAGATATCCTGGATTGGTACGTCCACAGTACTTCTCATTTGGCTTGTTTAAATAAGATTGACAGGAACTGAACTTTAAAATATTTCAAGGGCACTAAGTTACCTACTGAAGTTCTATGGATTTTACTCTTGGGCCTAGAAATTAATTGCTATATTCTCTTCACTGGAGCCCTGAATTATGTCCAACCTACAAAACATGCAGTGGTTTTTTTTTTTTTTTTACTACTGGTTGCTCATGCACTTGCTTGCATGTGCATGTGCAGAAGCGTCCACTGCTATTACTGGTTCGCCCAATCCATACCAAACCGGGAGCAACCCACCTCTGAAAACATATAGCTAGCAAGGTGTTACAAGTAAGGAACTTGTAAAGTGCCAGCTTGCAGCTCACCCAGTGCATTCAGTTTCCTATCAATTACTATCAAGTTCCACGGTGAAGGAATCAATATGCTGCAGAGAGATGTTCAATTGTTCCCATTACTTTGGAGGGAAGCTAAGCATGGGCAGTGATTCAAAACATAGTCAGCTGAGGAAATGTCACCACTATAAGGTAGATTAAGACACCAATACCATGTAGGTATTGAAATATTTTCTATTTAAATAGTTACGGAAAGACAATCTTGAAAATTTTAAAGTACTTCCCCCTGTTCGTACTGTATTGTGTAAATGTAGTGTACGTCTAAGTTTTGTGTGTGTGTATTTTGTATGTCTGTAAATAATTAAAAATTTAGAAAAAAAATAAAAGTACTTCCTCTGTCTTTCCCTTTATCTTTGTGTGAACTAAGGAGAGGTTTGTTTGAGACAGTTTTTTCAAGTTATTTTTTTAACCCAGGCTCAAGCACTGATTATCTGACTGTTGTCTTGGTAGCAACTCTTCCTCCATCCTTCAAGGCCATTCCTTATGTCCTCTATGGATAGGATTCAGCAATGAGGGTTACAAATGCTATACTGGTATAATTTATTCCCAATTCAAAGATAGAAATTAATTCAACAATGGGGAAAGAATTATATTCTAATTCTCTCTCATAAGCAATAGATACCTTTCTACAATGATAAAGGATTAAGTTTGGGGAAGAGAAAAGTGAAGTATGAAGGAGATATTTAAAAGCTATTTTTCTTTTGCTGTTTTTACTGCTTGCTTCTCTAAAGAGCTTTCTTCTTTAGCTTTTTAAAAATGTCCTGGTGATATAAATTATATTCCTAGGCATCTATCATTTGACTCTTCTGGGTTGAGCTCAAGATTTATGCAACTTATTTTGCTCTGTTCTGTATCGTAAAATGGTACCTCCTAAAATGTCTAAGGGCTGGCCACAGCATCATAGTAGGTAACATTTGCAATCTTCCCTTATGCCTACTTTCAGGTATCTATGTTTATGTTACACAATCCAGTTTTAATTTTGAGAAGAAGATCCCTGTACACAGATAACCACAAATTCAGTAGCCAACAGTAAAGCTAATAAAATAGTAAAGCAAATCTAAACAACAAAGCTTCCCAGGAGAAATTATTTATTGAAACAGCAACATCTGGGCTGGACTGTGATTTATTATTGTAAAGATTGAGATTCAGCTGGTCTTTGTATTTTGAAGGAGTGGAGATTCAGCTCTAATTCAGCAAGTATAGTTTAATAGGACCTGTAAATGCAGTTTTTATTGCTGACTATATTCAATCTCTGTGATGAGATTGATTTTAAACCAGAGATGTTAAGGTGTCTATAGCAAAGCACTTCTGAAATGCTCATGGTTCTTCTTCATCCCTTGCATTTTGTATTTTGGAATTGGAATTGGAATTGGAATTTATTCGATTTGTAAGCTGCCCTATTCCCCGAAGGGACTGTATTTTATCATCTGATGATAAAATCCTTAATAAATTATTCTTGGATTATTTGGATATTTTCCAGGTTATCTTTGTTTAGTTTAGTTTAATTTTTAACATTCAAAATGCCATTGTGAACTATTATAATAATAGTCTATAAAAAGAAAGCAAATAAAATCTCAAAGTCTCTATTTAAGCATAGTATAAATCTGTTAAAGTTTTGGATACAACAAAAAACCAGCAATGATCTTTAAAATGTATAGGCTTCGGGCAGATTCTCCTAAAGAGATTTTCTTTGCAGGGATTACTGAGAAAGTCTTTACTATAATGCCAAATCTTACAGGCAGGTAGGTTCCCATCAAGAGATGATCCAAATCATATGCTGCATATAGCCTGAAAGTTTAAAAATAGCCATTTGTGTTTTTCCTATAAATAAACATGAAACCACACTATAACAGCTGTCCTATAATAGGCAACTTACCATTTGACCAGATTAGAATCTTTTGGCTGTGTTAGTTGCAATAAGCAACTTCCAAGGCACAATGCTTTAACAATTTATTGCAAGAGATTAATCTAGTTGTTTCCAAAGCATAGATAAAAGCGTCCGGGCTATTTTAGTTTTTTAAAAGGTTGGGGATGGTGGAGGAGCCTGAATCAGTACAAAGTATTTTGCTGTATTTCAGCTGGCAGCAGCATTGGTCAGTCTTATCTGGACTCAGAAGCTAAACTGTGTTTAGCAAGATAAGTACTTGGATCATTAGGAAATACCAGGGCTAAATGTGAAACTAGTAGGGAACATGTTTTATTGAAATACTTTAAATCACTTGTTATTTTAATGGGTTTTTTGTAAAGGTTTTGAAAGATTGCCTTTTGAAAGTTTAAGTTTGACTTACTTTCCATATGCAGTTGGCAATATAAGCAACTAAACAATATGGTCTGTAATGTGCTAATAGCTTCTAAGATACCTGCAATTTTGTTTTCTTTAAGACATGCTGTGCTATAAATGAAAACCAACAATTCAATTTTAAAAGATATAAAAAAGGTAAATGGAATTATTTGTTATGTAACTATGGAAAGAAGAGTTAGAAAAGTTCCAGTTTTAGGAATCAATGACTCCAGGTGTTTAAAAAGGTGAACTATACTTATGATTTAAAAATGAAACTAATTCATCAGACTATTATTTCAGATCTATTTGGAACGCTCAAAGAATGTTTAAAAATAGATAGACACCTAGAAAGTCTTATATTCGTGATTAAGAATATTCTTTAATTCACATGATTTGGTCTGGGTCTACTGTAACTTTATTTTTATTTCAAATTAAAAGATAGATACAATTTGGGGAAGAAATGTTAAAGTATCTCCAATGTAGTGTTGAATTATTTTCCTAAAATGTAGAATTTGCCATATTATGAAGAGTTTTCTTTTTCGAACCCTTCTAAGTCTCTAAAAGGGATTAAAGGGAATAATTCTATATTATTTAAACATAGAATAGGAATAAATCCAGGTTTTGAGCTTATTATCTGTTTTATTATTAAGTGTTAGTATTCTAATAAGTATAAGATGACATTAAGTTTCTATATGGTCCAGATTTAATGATAAGTTCAACATTTGAATTAATTCCATGTAAGTATTTCTATATAAATCTTTTGTTTTTGTGTATTCAGTCATTGTTCAGTTCATTTAATCATAATATATTTAGATTTTACATTTGTATGGGTTTTTTGTTTTTAATTTTTAAAATGTATTGACTTTTTGGGTTTTATTTTAGCATTTTTTTATTTTATTACTTACTTATGTCTTAGCTACTGTATCTAGTATCCTGGTATTTTTTTAATTCTTAATATAGTAAAATACAAAAGAAAAATATTTCATTGAATAGTGATAATACAAAAAAGAAGATAAAATCTATATCATCTGCAAGTATTAACAGTCATATCAGGTCTGTACGTTTATATTTTCTATTTCTAAACCCTCAGAGTTTGTAATTAGTACAGATTGTACTAATAAAATACTCAATAAATAATATTCCAATTCATCCCAATTATTCTTTAGCAATTTTGGCAGCTTTTGAATAGTTGGATAAACATTAAAAATGAGTTGATACATGGAAAAATATTTGGGTAAGAAATGTAAAATTTACACAAGCCCAAAATTTGAGAGAAAACTTTTATAAGATGTTTTATAGATGGCATTTAGATCCTAAAAAACTGGCCTCTATGTATCTGAATTTATAACCTAACTCCTGGAGATGTGGTTGTGCTGATGCTACATATTATCATATATGGTGGACTTGTAAAAAAGTTAAAGCATTTTGGATAAAAATATGATGGATTATGCAAAATGTTCTTAAAAAAAGGATAAAGTTTACCCCTCAGTTATTTTTGTTAGGTATAATTACTGATTGTACAGTTATAGAGACTAACCTGATTTTGCATTTAATAACTGCAGCAAGACTGCTGGTGGCGCAATACTGGAAGAAGAAAGATTTGCCTACTATTCAAGAATGGACATTAAAAATAACAAACTTAGCAGAGATGGCTAAAATATCAGCATATCTCAAGGACCATTCCAATGAGAGATATAAATTGGAGTGGAGAAGATGGATTGACTATACTCAAAATAAATATGGGACTAAGAAATTCCAGATAGCTTATGGCTGAAGAAACAAGTTAGTAGTTAGTTAGTTTTAGTTTATTAGTTTTGTATGCCGCCCACTCCCGAAGGACTCCGGGCGGCTTACAATAAAAAGGGAAGGGGGATAAATAAGACAATACAACAATTTAAAATACAACAACATTCACAATTAAAGTGGGGCTGGATACTTCAACAGCTCCAGGCCTGCTGGAACAGGCAGGACTTAGTAGCTTTACGGAAGGCCGGGAGGGTAGTAAGGGTCCGGATCTCAACGGGGAGGTCGTTCCAGAGGGCCGGAGCTGCAACAGAGAAGGCCTTCCCCCGGGGGGTCGCCAGCTGGCATTGGCTGGCAGATGGAATCCAGAGAAGGCCTAGTCTGTGCGATCGAATCGGTCTTTGGGAGGTAATTGGCAGGAGGCGGTCTCTCAGGTAACCAGGTCCGAAGCCATGCAGGGCTTTAAAAGTAACGACTAGCACCTTGAAGCATGTCCGGAGACCAATGGGCAGCCAGTGCAGTTCGCGGAGGATAGGTGTAACGTGGATGTACCTAGGTGCACCCACAATCGCTCACGCGGCTGCGTTCTGGACTAACTGAAGTCTTCAAACGCTCTTCAAGGGCAGCCCCATGTAGAACGCATTACAGTAATCCAGTCTTGAGGTGGCGAGGGCGTGAGTGATTATCCAAAGGGCCTCCCAGTCCAGATAGGGTCACAATTGGTGCACCAGGCGAACCTGGGCAAAGGTCCCCCTGGTCACAGCCGACAAGTGATGTTCTAACGTCAGCTGTGGATCCAGGAGGACTCCCAAATTGCGAACCCTCTCTGAGGGGCGAATGCTTTCACCCCCCAGGCTAAGGGATGGAATAGCTGGACCATTTTTGGGAGGGAGCATCAATAGCCACTTGGTCTTGTCGGGATTGAGTGCAAGCTTGTTCATTCCCATCCAGACCCTAACAGCCTCCAGGCACTGGCACATCACTTCTACTGCTTCACTGAGTTGGCACAGGGCGGACAGATACAGTTGTGTGTCGTCCGCATATTGGTGGTATTTAATCCCGTGCTGTCGTATGATCTCACCCAGCGGCTTCATGTAGATGTTAAATAGGAGTGGGGACAGGACTGAACCCTGAGGCACCCCATAATTAAGGGGCCTAGGGGTTGACATCTGCCCTCTGACCAACACTGACTGCGACCTGTCCGAGAGGTAGGAGGAGAACCACCGAAGGACGGTGCCTCCCACTCCCACCTCCTGTAACCGTCGCAGAAGGATACCATGGTTGATGGTATCAAAGGCCGCTGAGAGGTCAAGGAGCACTAGGATAGAGGAGTGACCCCTATCCCTGGCTCGCCAGAGATCATCAATCAGTGCGACCAAAGCAGTTTCCGTGCTGTAACCAGGCCTGAAACCGGACTGAAAGGAATCCAGATAATCGGTTTCATCCAAAGGCCGCCGGAGTTGAAAGGCCACCACTTTCTCAACAACCTTCCCTACGAAGGGGAGGTTGGAGACAGGACGATAGTTACTTAAAATGGCTGGGTCCAGAGAAGGCTTCTTCAGGAGGGGTCTCACCACCGCATCCTTTAGGAGGAGCGGGAAGGATCCCTCCCGGAGAGAGGTGTTAACTATCCTCTGGATCCAGCCACGTGTCACCTCCCTGCTGGTTGAGACCAGCCAGGCGGGGCATGGGTCCAGTATGCATGTGGAGGCACTCACCGCTCCCATGGCCTTGTCCATTTCCTCAGGAGCGACAAGTTGAAACTCGCTCCATAAAATCCGCTCAAGACCTTCCCCCGGTACCTCGGCTGGTACCGTGCAATTGGAGTCCAGATCTGTCTGAATCCGAGCGACTTTATCCGTTAGAAACTGAACAAATTCCTCAGCTCTGCCTTGTAAAGGGTCATCCGCCTCCCTCCCTTTCAGGAGGGCGCGGGTTATTTTAAACAAGGCGGCTGGGCGCGATTCAGCGGGTGCAATAAGAGCGTCAAAATGCGCACATTTCACCGCCCGTATTGCCACGAGATAGGTCCTGATATAGGCTCTCATCAGTGCTCAGCCTGACTCAGAGTTACTGGCCCTCCAGCAGCGCTCTAGGCGTCTCTTTTGGCACTTCATCTCCCAGAGTTCCTTGGTAAACCAAGAAGCCCTCCTGGATCCGCAACCTCGGAGAGGCCGCAAAGGCGCAATCCGGTTTAGAGCCCCCGCCGCCGCTGTATTCCAGGCAGCGACTAAGGACTCCGCTGGACTGTGGACGAGAGCGTCAGGTATTTCTCCAAGCGCTGTCTGAAATCCCATAGGGTCCATCAGGCGCCTGGGGTGGAACCACCTAATTGGTTCCCCCTCCCTACAGTGGGGGATTGGTTTCCGAAAGTCAAGCCTCAGTAGGGAGTGATCAGACCCTGACAAGGGCAAGATCAATGCCCTTCAAATCTAGATCACATCTCCACTGCTCCGAGAGGAATACGAGGTCAAGCATGTGACCCGCTGAGTGAGTCGGACCCTGAATTACTTGGGTCAAGTCCATGGCTGTCATGGAAGCCATGAACTCCTGCACCCCATCAGTGTGCTCACCAAGCGAAGGCAGGTTGAAATCCCCCAGCACATAAGCCTGGGGAACTCTACCGCCAGCTCGGCTACTGACTCGAGGAGCAAGGGGAGGGCTGTTGCAACGCTGTTGGGAGGTAGGTATGTTAACAACAAGCCCACTTGACCCTCAAGGTCCAACTTCACCAACAGGGACTCACACCCGACAAGCTCTGGAGCAGGGATCCTACGAGGAACTAATGACCCTCAGATGATGACAGCCACTCCCCCACCCTTTTCTGGGGTCGCGGCTGGTGGAGCACCTGAAACCCTTCTGGGCACATTTCAGTGAGGGGGACTCCTCCCTCTGGGCCCAGCCAGGTTTCAGTAATACATGCCAGGTCTGCCCCCTCGTCTAATATTAGGTCCCGGGCGAGGGGAGCTTTGTGAACCACAGACCTGGCATTTAGCAACAACAGCCTGAGATCAGGGCCCTGACAACTCTCGCCATCTGGTCCTGGAGTGGAGCTAACAGGGCCAGAAGGGGGGATTGCTGTGACATAGCGAACCCTCCTTCCCCAGTAATGGCTAGCCCTGAAGTTCCCGTCGTACCTGCCCCTCCCCATAATGACCATAATGCTCCAGCCCACCCCCGCACCCGTAGACCCCATTTCCCCTCTCAGAGCCTCCGCTCCTTCCGGCAGGCGATTTATATCAGTCATTCTAGGATGGGAGGTAGGCCTGGGCCCCCTACCACTTCTGCAATAGCACTCAGTGGAGGAGGCACCAGGCTGTACTCCCAGTCCTCTCATACATACACAACCACTCACCCATACAGTCCCCACATAAATCAGTTAAAACACAGAAAATACAACAATAATGAGATTTTAAAAAGTGGGTACAGACATCAAACAGGCACACCATCCACACCACATTCATAAAATTTGCAGAGCACTGCACTAGTGCGGTTTAAAATAGCCAGTGGTGCGGAAGGAGGAGGGAGAGCTGCCCCACCCCTCTCCCTTCCTCCAAGTCCCGAAAAGACACCCAAGGCCAAAGGTCCAAAGTCCGTGTTGGGTGAGGTGGTTGTAGATGGAGGGGGGCAGGGCGTAAATGCCAGATATTAACACGTGGCAACTTCGCAGTCTCACACCCTTCAAATCAGGATGTAATTCAAAAGAAAAGCCAACGATGGTCCATAGAAGATATGTAGGTGGTATGCAGGGGAATGTCTTGTTTCCCCCCTCTCCTATAGGCCTGAGAGGGTCCAAAGTCTGGGGGTCCAAAGTCTGGGGGTGGCTGGAACAGATCGAAAGGGAGGGGGGTGCGCCGGTTGTTGAGACGCCAAGTCCCCACCCGTGTTTCTGCCATCCTCTATCACTCCTTCCATAAACCGAATGCACCACACATACACAGACCATGGCGTCCTAGGAGTTGTATTAGATGGGCGCTGTCCGAGTTGGTGTTCCAGGGGCAGTGACGGGTGACAAACGGTCGGAGGAGGCCAGATGTTGAAAGGCCAGAAATGGATGGTCACAGGCCAGGATAGTGGAGAGTCAATGCTGGGCAGGGGAACAGGCGGAGGCTCCACAACAGTGGGGGCAAGCAGAAGAAAAAAAGTTTGCCAAAGGATGAAGCCCAGACATGCAGAGGGGCGAAGGGGAGAGGCTGCGACGGCGAGGGAGGCGAGCAGAATGGAGGGAGGGGGGCATCCAAGGAGGGCTATGGTGGCGGCAACCACAGCCAGCCGTCCGATCCGCCCGGTCCCGGTCAGGTCCAGATAGATAGATCCCCACCTCTCCAGGGCGATGATGAGTGGTAGTGTCCATTAATAGGATCCTCAAGTCTCACCGCTCGGCTGGATAGAATCAGAAATCGCCAAAATCTAGGTAAAAATGCTGCCGTCAGCAGCGCGGCGCCGCCATCTTCCCCTCCACGCAGCATGAGTAACTCTGCGGCCGCCGAGGATTGCGCCGTTCGGGATCACCTGGGAGCGCGATTCTTCAGGATGTCTAGTCCTCTCGTTCCCTGGATTCCAGTCCTCCCAGGGGACCTTTTTAGAAGGATTTCTGGTTTTTCCTATCCTGTGCGATATCTCATTGATTATGTTAGCAATGGCATAACCAGGCCCAGCACCCGCTTGTCAAATTTGACTGCTGCTGGCACATTTCTACCTTCTAATTGTTGGGTCATGCCCTCCATTTCTATTTTGGATTGGGGTACGAACTGCAGAAGAGTTGACACGCTATTTCCCCAAAGGCATCTGCTTGAGTAAAGTCTAACCAGCGCTTCACCATGCCCTGTTCAAGCATTTTTCAGGATCCTTTTATATATGGGTTGAGCATTTTCTGGGAACATTTTTAAATAATGGATGACAGATAAATTGTATCAGTCCTTCTAAACTCTATGCAGATTCTCATATGGTGACACTGAATGCCATAACCTATAAATAGAATGTAACTGGCAATCTATTTGCACTAAGTTGTCATCTGCAAGCATGGAAAGATATAAGCTATCACACAGCTGTGGGCTGTGTAAGGCTTAATTATATGTGAGTGACAACTATGCAAAAATCTATCCTCCCATTTTGTGAAAGTTTTGTGAAATCAAAGATGCTTCTTCTCGTGATTGCATCTTAATGCCATTTCTTATGAAATAATTAATTGTGTATCATTTTTGCAAGCCACTCAGATTTGTTTCTGATAGAAAAGGCATAAGATCAGTTGCTTGTCACATTCGAAAAATTATTCCGGAAACTCCACATTTAAGCTCTGTCTGAAAGGAATGACAAAAAGTCTTACATCTCAGTTGTAGAAAAATCAAAGCAGGAAATCAGTTACTTTCAAAGAGGGCTGTGAATCATTCAAGGCAAGGCATTAATGGACAGCAGGGTTATTATAGTTGTTGCTTTTTGGCTTCCTGTTCAATGCAGCTTTTATAGCAAACTATACAAGCCAACGCATTGATGCTTCCTAGATCTACCATGGAAAAAGAGAGAGGGGAAAAGAAATCCTACTATTTCTCAGAAATAAGTCAGCTACATGTTCAGAAATTTAATTAGACATTTCCCTAGACATTTTTTTCTTCTCTATTTTTTTTGTGTTATGCTGAAAATCATAACATGTCATTCATTGTTTTCACTTCCCTTGCTAAAATACTTTCCAGACACGTAAGTTTAAAGACTTAGTAGTGTAATGTCATGTAAGCAATGAAACCAACCATGGGCCCTAAATGTATTTTGTATTTTCTTTCTCCTCTTAGAAAAAAAGAATTCTAAAGGGTTCAGTTGAACTATCCAAGATTAAATGTGTAGAACTTGTAAAAAGTGATGTCCCAGTTCCATGTCACTATAAATATCCTTTCCAGGTAAGTATCAACATATGCCATTACAATCATCCTAAACATAACCAATACATCAAACTTACAAGTCATGCTTAATGCTTTTTTAATTGACCAAAAGATTTAAGGGGGGGAAACTGCTTATGTGGTAAGAGAGAAATTGTAGCAAAAACAGTTTATAGAATTTCAGACTTGTTTCTGTTTTTAATGCTAATCAGCATTTTTAAAAAGAATCCAGCTGCTTTGTACAATACCTTTCGGATCAAATTTTAGAACAGTATATAAAATTTAATTTTATACACATATTCTTACTGTTTCTTCCTTTGTCTATTTCAGCCTCTTGCTAACATTATTTTCACCTGCCACAAAATGCTTTCAATAGTATTTTTCTCTAGAAAGAAAACTCTAGAAACTCCCAACCCCATCCTCAAACACAAGTAATTAATTGGAGAAAAAACTTTTCCTTTCTTCTGGGAAATATGGCTTCTTTTGAGTGGGTTGCACTAAAGCAAACCAGATATATAATAATTTAAATGGCATATGAAATCATTTTTCCCCACAGCTGTAGCCCAAATGTTAGTTTCCTGTTTAGCAGTGAAATGAAAGATCCATCGTTTGCTGTGAATATAGTGTCATTCAGAAAATAAAAAACAAATGATCCTAGTGATACAATTCATTATTGACCAAGGTAGAGATAGCTTATGGTTTCTGTTTCTTACAGGACAAATACAGAAGTGAATATTTGTTGGGGAATTAAGAGTTTTACAACCTCAGTTAGGTTTACTCTCTTTTAAAGAGCAAAATTCTATTCCAGCCTGTGGAAATCTGTAGAAATTTTGAGAAGAAGAACTAACAATGGAATGGCAAAAGCACTTAGATTTATGTACCACTTTACAGTACTTTACACCCTCTCTAAGTGCTTTACAGTCAGAATATTGTCCCCAACAATTTGGGTCCCCATTTTACCTACCTCGAAAGGATTGAAGGCTGAGTCAACCTTGAGCCTGGTGAGATTTGAACTGCCAAATTGAAGGCACCCGGCAGTTAGCAGAAATAGTCTGCAGTACCACACTTTAACCATTGTGTCACCGTGGCTTATGATGGGTCTTCAGTGCTTTTTATTATGTTTTATCCATTCTGTGCAAATATATGTAATGTATTCACTAGACACACACACACACATGTCACACACATACAAATATATCAGAATGAGAAATAATGTTCATTTGACAAAATGTTTAATGCAATAATTTTGTTAGTAATCTGCCACCACATTAAAATATTATTTATTAATACAAGTTCACTTTTCCTTCTAACATCACATTAGAAACCATTCATAGAAAGTGGGCTGATCCTGTTCAGTTTAGAATCGACTAAATCCTTTTTCCTTCCATCACAGATTTTTCATGACAACTATATGCTCTACATCTTTGCCCCCAACCTAGCAAGCTGCCAGAAATGGGTCATGGTTCTGAAAGAAGGTAATTTGTAACTCATCACATTGTAATTTCTCAGGTCAACACCTCATTTGAAATTCAGTATGTCAAGGTAACATACTGACTAAGGTAATTAAAGGCTAAGAAATACATATTGGACATAAGGTTTTTGTGGCTTCCATTTTTATATTCCTGTTTCCAGCTGCAACCGTTAATTATTTTAATATCATTTTTTTAAAAAAAAAGTTAATGGCAAACTGTTGATGGGAAATATTTATTTCACCTCCATATGCTGGGAATAATGTTTGAGGATGAAAGGAATATGTGTTTATCTACGTATCTAATTAAATTATATGCTGCATCAACGTCTCCTTTTACATAACAGCACATTAAAATAAAACAAGATTGGCCCTTATTACTATGATAACAGCTTATTCTTGTATTATTTGTAGTAAGTGCAATGGCATGTACATCATCTGTTCATAATATCATGGTGAAATCTGTTCTCCAAACTTCAGGAGTTTTGCATTTTGCTTTGTTTTAATCAGAGTAAAAGTAGCTTTTGCTACTTCAGGATGCTTTGGAATTTCACCAATACCAGCTCTCTTCTCTTTCATGGGATAGAGGATGTAATGGAAGCAATTCTTTCCCATCAAATGTAATGATTAAAATCACTCTCTAGGAATTTGGGAAATGGCAATCCCAATACACTTGCAGGGTATCAATTGGGGGGGGAAGTATATTGTAAAAGCTATTTACCATTATCAGGATTGCTCTGCTTGAAGTATCTGACATTTTCCCCATTTTAGAAACTAGGAACAACACCACTTTGGTGTCAAAGTTTCACCCAGATTTCTGGATAGAAGGACGATGGAGATGTTGTTCCCAGCTAGAAAAGATGGCAACAGGCTGCATGGAGTATATTCCAGCCAAGACTGGTAGGAAATTCAAAAGCTTCTCTTCCATCAAGGCTTCCAGAATCATTTAAACTACTGCTATATAAGCTATAGGACATCTGTAAAATGTGTATGAGAGAAGTTCAATAAAGCTTTATGTTTAATTCCATTATTTTTATGTAGGGGCTTGACTGCCTTTTGGTTCGGCTCATGAGAGTGATCTGCTCACCATATGTCTTGAATCTGTAATGTGGATCTATTCATTTCCTTTGGAACTGAAGATTTCCAGACTCAGTGTTGCTCATCTATAAAACCAATAAATGTCTAAATCCTTAACTTCTACATAATATGGTGCAAACAATGTGAAATGCCGGAAAACCTAATTAGAATTATTTTCTTGTGCTTCTTGCACTGTGTTTGTGATGCAGTCACTGTTTAGAACATATGTGGATGGTAATATTAGCTGTCATGCACTACATGGGCTGTACATTAATTATACATCTTAAATAAGTAAAATGAATATTGTGGATTATCTACTTTAAGTATTAGGTTTCACTTTTCAATTCACTAGGATCTGTGAATGGTTTTTCTTTCTGGTTCACAGGCATCACTTCCTTTGCTCTGGCATCTGTGTTTAAGGGCAATACTCTTATCCTCATCACTCATGTCCCGATTGTGGGTTGCTGTTTGCTTATAGTTTCTATTCATGATTCTTAATCCAGTCAGTACCTTACCCATTCCGTGGGTCATTGAAGATGTTCATTTCAGCCCATGATTAAAAAATATTGGAAATAATCAATATACAGTTACTCTGTAGTCCTTGAAAACACTCAAGATTTATAAAGCTCTTACTTTTTTTTCTGTTTGGTATGCACACACGCTATGTTGATTTCATGTTTTTTCTTTTCCTAGCCTTTAGTAAACCTCTTCCGCCTACACCGGAGAATAACATGGTGAGCATCAAGATATGGGTAGTACTAATAGAAGAGCCATCATATTATGGCATTGATGTCATGATGCCTGAAGTTCAGTTTTTGAAATGTTATATAAGATTTTACATCTAAGATATGGTTCAATAGAATATCATAATTCAAAGGGACCTTGGAGGTCTTCTAGTCCAACTTCCTGTTTAGGCAGGAAACCCTACACCAGACAAATGGTTATCTAATTTTTTCTTAAAAACTTAACAGTGTTGGAGCATTGACAACTTCTGGAGGCAACTTGTTCCACTGATTAATTGTTCTAACTGTCAGGAAATTTCTCCTTAGTTCTAAGTTGCTTCTCTCCTTAATTAGTTTCCACACATTGCTTCTTGGCCTGCCCTCAGGTGCTTTGGAGAATAGTTTGACTCTCTCTTCTTTGTGGCAACCCCTGAGATATCGGAACACTGCTATCAGTGATAGCAATTGCAATAATGATTGCAATTTTTTTCCTAACATTTCTAATTAAAATTTTATTAATAGCTCTGCAATTTGTGATGATCATATTTCAATATCCATCATTTGAATGACCTTGCATGATGCCTTCTACTATTATTTTCTAACAATACAGCAAGTAGAGGCCAATTTGGTTAAAAAAATATAAGGTTCATTCATTCAGTATCTGTTTATAGACATAAGGCATAATATTGAGCCAATTTGGTCTAGCGGTTAAGGCATCAGGATAGAAAATGGGAGAGTGTGAGTTCAAGTCCTGCCATACCCATGAAAGCTGGGTACAAAAATTATTGGCAAAAATAGTAAAGGTAGCCACAAATAAAACTTAGCAATAGCACTTAGACTTATATACTGCTTCACAGTGCTTTACAGCCCTCTCTAAGCAGTTTACAAAGTCAGGGTCTTGCTCCCAACAATCTGGGTCCTCATTTTACTCACTTCGGAAGGATGGAAGGCTGAGATTTGATCTGTCAAAGTGCCCACAACCAGCAGTCAGCAGAAGTAGCCTGCAGTACTGCACTTTAACCACTGTCCCACAGCGGCTCTTAATTATTTAAATAATAAATTTAAAAAGGCTAGTATGCCCTACAGTATTAATATTACAGGCACCTATACTGTGTAATTCTAGAAATCTTCCTTTTTTTGAAATATATAATGCTGACATACTATATATGTAATCAAATATTTTTGCAGTCATTTTCTGTTTTTAATATGTCTTTCTTTTTTAAAAAAACAGAAATCATCACTAGATACCAAGGAATCTTCAGTAATTGCCATTTATGATTATATTGCTCAGAATTCTCAGGAATTGACATTACGATGCAATGAGGAATATTATGTTATTGATAACTCTGAAGTCCATTGGTGGTTGGTTGAGGATAAGAATGGGTAGGTCTATAGAAAAAAAAGAGACCTTTTCTTTTTTTAATAAAATGTATGTTCTAATTCCCTCCTACATTACATTTTCCCCATATGCTGTACATTTCTAATTAATTTTGTTTTCCTGTCTTGGATTACTGCACTGTACCTTAAGGACAGTCCATGATGAGTAAGACACATAATATATTTTGTTATGTTTTAGATGGCCTAGACATAAATAAATCCAAATTATATATTTGGACATAAATCTTTTTAACATGTATGTGTTATTGTCTTTTACAAATTTAGATGAAATGTTAATTTCTGTTGCAAGTCCATGGATGATATGACATATGAATAATAAATAATAATATGCTTTGAAATAAAATTGAAAGTTTTACTTTCTGTATTCAGTAAGAAATGGTGCCATTTACTCATTAATTCCATCAGCAGAAGGTTTGGTATCATGTATTCTGCTCTAACAGACAATTTTAATGAAGTCATATGCTGAAGTTTTTCATCTTTTAATAGAACAACTTATTTGTTGCAGGCATGAAGGATATGTGCCAAGCAGCTACATAGTAGAAAAATCACCAGACAATCTTCAAATATATAAGTAAGAATGTGTTGCTTCTTTGTATGTAATATCATTATCAAGTTATAACTGAAACTTTGAATTATGTAATTTTTAAATCTTAACATTAAGATGTCAGTTCAATTTTTATTAGAAAATAACTAATAATGGCATTCAAAAGCAAATAGAAAAAAATCATAAAGCTGGAAAAATATTTTGAGTAAAAGCAAATAGAAAAATGTTAGTTGGACAGAACTCTCAAGCAATGCTGGGTTAAATTAACATTCTTCTTTTTTTAGAGATCACAGAAAGAAATAGAAATCTCAGTTTTCCTTTCCTTTTATCAGATGTGATTTTAGTCAGGATCAGCTGACCTTTGCCATCTACTTATACTTGCTGTTGACAAGGCCTTCCAAAAGCTTGTAAGAAGGCTGTGCCCATCTCCTCCAACTCATGCAATGTTTTGGAAGGATTTCAATGGCACAGGCAGCCTCAGGAAGAAGGCCTGGCACAGCAAGCAGCTGCCTCGCATAAGTCCAGGCATATTGCCTTGTCAGCAGTGGAAGGAAAGAGAAGGTGACAGTCAGCTAGAGACAGCAGGGTCTATGGCCATGATGGCGAACCTATGTCACACAGAGCACTCTCTCCGGGCACTCGAGCCATTGCCCCAGCTCAGCTCTGCTGCGCATGCACGCCTCCCACCAGCCAGTTGGTCTTTGTGTCTCTGCTGTGCATGCGTGGGGGTGGGTGTGTGGATGCATGTGGGGGGGACTGGAGCATGGGGTCACACAGCGGTTGTGGGGGGCATGCACACATGCATTGCATTTTGGGGATGCACATGCACCGCCTGCTTTGGGCACTTGATGCCGAAAAGGTTAGCCATCACTGGTCTATGGAGTGCAGGATGGCCAGAGCACCTAGTGCTTTGCCCTGTGGCACTAGGGCAACTGATTGTGCCATGGGCTTCTCAGCAGCAGGGGTGGGGTGGCGGTGCTGGGGCAGACGTTAGAGGCCTGCGGGCAACAGTGGCTGACTGAGACTTCCAGGTATCTCATTCATCCTTGCACTACCATCACTGCCAAGGAGTGCTCCTGTACAGGGTGGCCAGAAGGACAAAGCTGAGCAGAGGGGGGTAGCTCAAGAGGAGGAAGTTCCTCTCCTTGCCAAGGCTTGAGACTGGAAGGAACCAAGACAGGAATGTCTTAAATTGGTGTGGTCCTTGAATTGTGACAATTTGGATTCAGTTAACAATGACAATGGGCACTGCGGGCATTCATATTGTTAACCAATGTGGTTGTGCTTTATGACCTCATTGCTTAGGAATGGAAATTCTGGTTCCAATTACCATCATGACCTGAGGACTACTAGTATCTACAAAAATATCTTATTTATTTGCCATGATATCAAACATTAATGCTGTTTATGAATTGGTTCCACTTGACACGCAATATGTTTTGCTTTGTATTTAATCATTGCAGCTGGTACAACAAGAATATCAACCGAACCAAAGCAGAAACAATGCTCAGGGAAGAGGTAACGTAATTCCCTTTAGATAGTACCCACATTTTACTGTACTTAAATCAAGGTCTTGCTTCACTTACTTGGGCATATAGGAAATTAACATACAGTGATGTAATGAGGAAATCGAGTAGTAGTTTTGAATTGAATTGGTTAAAAATCTTTAATTTGAATTGGCTGGTTATGGTGGTTATTGTAAATTATAATTCCCACTCATTGTTCCCCAGTCTGTCTGCTTCCCTGATATGATTGCTGAACATATAAAATATAGGCAAAATCACTATCTATTGATGGCCTGAGTCTTTGGAGGAAGACTGCTATTGTAAAATATGAGATACCAATGCAGAACAAGCAAAAAGGAATTAGTTTACTTTTGGTGCAACTAAAACAGAAGACAAATTCTAGCTTTCAGCAACTTTTGACTATTTTGGAAACTAAAATAAGCCCGACTGTTCAGATTAATTTGACATTACTGCATTCCTGTCCATTCTCCATAACTTTGAGAGTGTTTGGTCTGTTCCTTGTTAGACATCTTCTCTTTTTCTTGCTCTTTTGTGCTTTTGCTTTGTTTTACTTTCCTTTAGGCAAATTGTGTATGGATCTATGTGTACATTTACAAGCATGAAGTATAAATGCCTTTATTATATGATTAGCAGTGGATACATTTGGTCAGGGAGTTAAGGTGCTGGGCTACCAGCAGGAAACCCCAAATTCTAGTCTTGCCTTAGGCACAAAGACAGCTGGGTAACTTTAGGAAAGTCACTCTCTTTACAAACCTACTACTGAAAAATGTGTTGCTGAAAGGATGGCATGGACTTGTCCAGAAGTTCCCACAACTGGAATGAATGAATGAATGAATGAATGAATGCTTACATAGCATTTCAGACTTTAAAACTGGTCTTTTTACAGATTCCTTTGTAAATTCAATGTATTTCATCTTTCTGCAGAATAAAGAAGGAGCTTTCATGGTGAGAGACTCAAGGCAACCTGGCACCTATACAGTCTCTGTCTTCACAAAAGCATTAAAGTAAGCTAGATCTTAGGAGAGGTAGCATTTTAAAAAAAACATTTAAATAAAAATTAATATTCGGTAATACTTTGTCAGGCATTGGAAATATATAAAAATAATTTATTGTAATATATGACTTTTTCATGACATTTTTGGAGATCTTTCTCTTCGCAATAGTAATTCATCTTTATCTTGTTTTGCACAATTTTTGTGACAAATGCCTTTTAGCATAACTTGATAATTGAAAATAAGGTAAAAATTGATGTTATATCTAATATCCTGACTTTGTTATTAATACACTTTCTAATAATTGATGTGCTGTTGAAATATACTATTACTATCATTATTTTTAGGCTATAGGTATTCTTGCTGCCCTCTGAATTATTCATTTGCTCTGCTCTGCTTGTCTGCTGCTTATTCCCCAAAGATCTGCACAGCTAAGTGTCAACATATAAAAAATGACCCCCTAATTCCAAATGCACTTAAAAGAGTATGGGGGGAAAAAACTAAAACATACAAATATCCTGCACCAGCAAACTCTCCTTGCAATTGCAACACATGGAACAGGTAGCTTTTTTCTCAATATTCCTAATGCCCAAATGGATAGATAACCAAACCTGCCGAAGGGTCAATAGCAATTCAACATGGACCCCTTACAAGGCTTCATCAAGTGACAATCCTTTAGTAATGCTACCCAGAAAGAGTTGGTGCTATTTAATCTGATTAATTGATGGATGAATATAGGAGGTTATTCCTCAGATAAACATACATTTGTTTTCAATATTAATTTCTCAACACTAACAGAAGGCATAATTTTGATGTTGCTGCAATAATAAACAATTTCTGTAAACACTTCCTTTTTACAACCCTATAATCCCTTAATTTGGGGTAGAGTTGGGGTGACTGGATGGACCTGAGCATGCCCTTCCTGATGCCTACATGGAATAAGCAGTAGATATTTTTTCTTTGTGTCCTAGGAGAGAAACATCTGCTGCTACCTAGAATTAAACTCTCAACCTTCCAAGTGGGAAGCAAGTGTCTTCAACCCTTGGGCACTCAATAAATAATTTATATATTTCTCTAAAAGCTAGTTTTCAGAATTATTGGTTCTTTAAATAATCCCAGCAAACACAATTATATGTTGCTATCTCTTTGATCTATTTAGAGAAATAGTCTTCATTTTTTAAAATAATAGAATATGATATCATTGATGTATTCATTTCAGTGAATGTTCTTCAATCTTTCCAAAGTCGAATCTTAATAGTTTCAGCCTAGATAAAGAACTACAGTTTTTATTTTCTGTATCCCCCCCCCCCCCCAATTTTCCTAAATATGTAACATGTGGCTTTTCAGAGACATTTAATAATGCCAATAAATTTTCTACACAGATCTTTTGGTATTTTCTCTAATTCCAAGATTATTCTTTCAAAATCAGAGGAAAAGGCTATTTGTTTTATTTTTTTCATTTTGAAGTAATGGTAGAACTTGCATATATTCTAGACAATTTAGTCTCCCAGTTTAGACTTTCCAGAGTGTGGCATTCTGGTACTTATTTGAAGAAACAACATGACAAGAAAAAAAATATAGTTTCACATTAAAAAGTTTTACAGAAAAAAAAAATGCTGTGGAACTGTATAGGTAGCAGACTCTAATAAAATGGTTCATAATATTTATTCAATGGTTCAAACCCGAATTGGATTGATATTTCATGAATCATTGGTCATTTTGCCTTACTTGGACTTTTTAGCTGCCTTTACTTATTTTAAGGAGACATATTTTCTGTCTTTTTAGCAATGACAATAGCTCTGTTATAAAGCACTATCACATCAAGGAAACCAGTGACAAGCCCAAGAGATATTACTTGGCAGAGAAATATGTTTTTGATTGTATCCCGGAATTGATCAATTATCATCAGTATAATGCAGGAGGTAAGTTCAGACAAGAAAGGTAAGAAGATGCAGATTCTTACTTAATTCTAAGATTCTAAAAATGGAAGGAAAAATTATCTTGACATCTGATGTTTTAAATAATTCCTTATTATCAAAGCCCTTGGTATAAATGAATATCAATTTACTTAGTATCATCAAATGCTGAAAGTTTCCTGACTACTGGATCTCTTACAGGAAGCCTATATTCCTTGCTTTTCTAGATATTCTGGGAGAAATTTAATATAAAATGATTACCATGATCAGGTACATGGTCAAAGTGCCTATATTCTACATATTCAAAACTTCATAGATCTTGATGAAAAAAATCACATAATAGGAAAATTGTTTTGATATACTTTATTGGTAACTTCATTATTTCTATATTTGATTCTAAGGTACATTCTTATAGCACATCTCCATAATTCTATTTTATGGCCATCATTTTTTTTTCTAAGCTGCCAAAAGCTGGCATTTAGGAGAGGTCCTTGGTGCTTTCTGGGCTTGGTTGTTTTCTTGCAGACATTTCATTACCCAAACCAGGTAACAACATCAGTGCTAGTATATCACTAGCGCTCATGATGTTATCTAGTTTGGGTAATGAAATGCCCAAGCTCAGAGAGCATCAAGGACCCTTCATTTCAATCTTGAGCTACAAAATCCCCCTACTTTTGAGTCTTTTTAAAAATGTATTTGTACATTTCTTCAAAACACAGGTCTTGTTACTCGGTTGAGATATGCTGTCTCCACCTGGAGAGCAAAAGCCCCTGTTACAGCTGGATTAAGTTATGGTAAGTAAACTAGATGTTTTGCTAAAAGGGCTTGTATTTTTTATTTTTTTACTTTGAAACAAAATGAAATTTCTTTTCTTTAAAACTTAAATAAGGGTAAATAAGGCAGTCACAAAGCTTCTTTGTTTCTGTGAATGGGAATAAGGGTGCACAATCTGAGAGGAAGTAATGATTAAATGATTAAATGACCTAATCAAATGACCTTAATGAATTAAATGACCTAATAAATTAAATGACCTAATCAAGTTCTTTCCACATACACAAACACTGGCACTATTGATTATATAACAATTATTATTTATTGGACAAAAGCAATTATTAGGTTGTTTTTCTTTTGCTTTTTCCTAGGCAAATGGATTATTAATCCGCAAGAACTAACATTTGAACAGGAGATTGGTGTTGGTGAGTTTGGGGTGGTTCATCTTGGCAACTGGCTTGATCGGATGAAAGTGGCCATAAAGACAATTCGCACAGGAACAATGTCAGAAGAAGACTTTATTGAAGAGGCCCAAGTCATGATGTAAGTAGTATAAACACCTACTAAATTCCCATTTTATTTATACAATGAATAATTCAGTGACATAAGTTTTAATTACTTGATGTGGCTCATATTATTATTTATTTTAAAGAATTTTGATAAGCCTGACCACAAACTTTTAAAATTACTTTATAATTAAACTTAGATTCTTCTTCCAACTTGTTTCTTCAAAGCAACATTGAAGGTTGTGCATCATGGATGAAATTAAAAGATATGATGTGACACATCTCTTCTATAAATATTTACTGGAAGAATTAGAATTATCAAATGAATGTTGTTGTCTACAGTTATGTGCCTATGTTTGTATGAATATTAGCAAATGTGTAGTGCTTCTTAGTCTCAAGTTGACATCAGGCATTTTTAATATTAGGCAAGTCTAATGGCATAAAGCTTCTAAAGCATGTGCATTAAATAATGGTAGTCAGTTTTTGGTTTCTATGCGGGTTCCTTTTAGATATCTTCAGAATGTTTGCTATGTACTACTTTTGAAGTAGAGTTTCTATCATTGGCACTCACAAAGAAACTTAAAATATGACTGCTTTGTGATTTTAAAAAAATCTTTCTTACACTGTTTTGCTATGTCTCACAAACATGACTGTCTCCTAAACATGATTGGCACTATCAGGCATTAAACAATTGGGTCCTTGATTGAAGTTGCTATATTGCTGTATTGTTACAAGTTCTACAAAATACAATCTCTAATACTGTTTGCAATTAAGTTTTAAGAAAATTATTTTTCTTTGAGGTAAACTTTATTCACGGTGAGTCTATGAACAACATATTTAACAAGATTCTTATTTTTCAGAAAATAGTGAAATTTTGTATATGTGTGAAAAGAGTAACTTCACAATTGATTTCCATTTCAACAATTATCCATAGTGAATGAGGGAAATGTGGTGTGGTATTTACAATAATCACACTTTTCCCTTTTTCTTTCTTTCTTAGTATATCCATCATATATCTGGGTTTCTTCTTTTATGGTATTCTTCCTCATTTTCTGTTGAAAATTCCTGATTCATCTTTTTGCATCATCAGGAAACTTTCTCATCCCAAATTGGTCCAGTTACATGGGGTATGCATGCAAAATTCTCCTATATGTCTAGTATTTGAGTTCATGGAGTTTGGATGTTTATCTGATTACCTGAAGAAGCAACGTGGAACCTTATCAAAGGAAGAACTTCTTGGAATGTGTCAAGATGTGTGTGAGGGAATGGCTTATCTTGAAGAGGCATCTTTCATTCATAGAGATCTGGTATGTCTGGATCACATCTGGTTTCCCTGCAAAGAAATCTATACCATAAAAAGTCAGCATAAAAATGAAATTATATTATCTTTAAATTTTATTGTAAAATTTACATTTATCTTTAAATTTTAATGTAAGAAGGCTTTCAGCGTTTGGACCAACAGTGGGGATTGTACAACTGTGGATTGTGCAATATTTCTTATTATTCCTTCTATGTGTGAGTGTTAAATTCTTTATTAGTTTTATTTGGTTTTGTAGTGCCCAGTAGCTTTCTATGTAAATTTAATGTCTTCATAGGTTTGCTAATTTCTTATTGTTATTTGGTATGATAATATATGATAACACACCAAGATTCTGTCTGCAGGGCCTAGATAGAGAGGATTATAAAGGACTGGATAGAAAAAAAAACAGGTTCAAAATCTACCTTCATAAAATTGAATGCTAGTGGATTATGGGTCATCCTGGATGCAGAGACTTTCCATCTTTCATTCCGGATGGGATAGCATAGCCTCAAACAAAGCCAGAGCTCCATTTACAGAATCTTCTAGACCTGTGATGACGAACCTACAACACGTGTGCCACAGGTGGCACGTGGAGCCATTTGTCAGGGCACGTGAGGCTTGCAGGCCAGCGTGCACTCTTTGGCCTTCGTTTGAGGCCATTTTTCACCCTCCAGAGGCTTCAGAAGCTTCCCTGAAGCCTCCGTAGTGCGAAAAACAACCCTGTGGGCAAACCGGAAGTTTGGGAACGGATTTCTGGTTTGCTCGTAGGGCTGGTTTTAGCCCTCCAGTGTGTTCAGGAGTCCTCAGGAAACTTCCCTGAAGGCTCCGGAGAGCAAAAAAACAACACTATGAGCAAACTGGAAGTCCATCCCCAAACTTCCAGTTTGCCGGTAGGGCTGGTTTTTCGCGCTCCGGAGGCTTCAGGGAAAGCCTCTGGGGGGCTGTTTTCACCCTCCCCAGGCTCCTATAAAGCCTCTGGAGCCTGGGGAGGGTGAAAAAAGCATGCAAAAAATGGGGGAAGTGCTGGTCATGCGTACATGCGTGCTGTGGTTTTGCGCATAGCATTATGGGTGTGGCACACACACACACAACCCCCCTGCACTCCCCCCTCTTTTGGTACGAGAGCCAAAAAAGTTTCACCATCACTGTTCTAGACTTATGGCTGCTGCTCAAAAAGCAGATGAAATCCAGGAATTAGGGGGCTTTTGTACAGCTTCATCTTTTGTACCAATTATACCCACTCCTGGATCATCATGCCCTGTTCATGGTCATTCATATCCTGGTCACTGGTGAAGTTCATTTTTTTCTGTTTGCCAGAAGTTGATAAAGGATTTTCTGTCAGTGATAAATGTAGGTATTGTACAATGTGGCTCATATTACTTTCTACAAATATATCCTGTCTTTTCTTTCCTGCAGGCTGCTCGGAACTGTTTGGTGGGCGAATTTCAAGTTGTCAAAGTGTCAGATTTTGGAATGTCACGGTAATATAGGTTTCTTATTCATTATTAGCCCTATAGGTTTTTTTAAATTATATCCAACCTAACCCAATTCAACTTTATTATAGTGGCAAAAGCTTCTAAAGTTCACCTCTGCTTTGTTTCTGCTGCAATTCCTATAACCTACTCCTCCCTTGACAGCCAGCTTAAGAGAACTAAAGGATCTCAATGCATTTTTCTATTAGTTTATCATTTGAATTTCCCCACTGTTCACCTCTGCAAATCTGTAACTAGTAAGAATGAAAATGGTAAGGTTCATAGTACAGCCTTTCCCAACCAGGGATTCTTCAGATAGGTGAGTACTGTAACTCACAAAGTTCAAAGCCAAACCCATCTATAGGCACTACTACATTGAAGGAGGCAGTTAAAGCTCATACTTAGAATGCTATATTGTATAGCAACTCTGCTTGTTCAGTGGGACGTTAAATGTCTATAGAGATTCTCAGTCATCCAGGTCATGGATGTCCCAAAGGTGCTTTCTCAAGAGGCAACTGGACTTTCTGGTTTTTCTTTGAAAATGTTTCGCTTCTCATCCAAGACACTTTTTCAGCTCTTCTTGGATGAGAAGCGAAATGTCTTCAAAGAAAAATCAGAAAGTTGCCTCTTGAAAAAGCACCTTTGGGACAGTGGGACATTAGTTCTTCAATTCTATTCTGCAATTTCTCTTCCCTTAAAACTTGCAGATCAGATTTTGAAGGTACCCAAAGGACTGTATTAGGAAAGCAAAATTATCTTCTCATAATTATGCTAATAGAAGTTCTGCATGAGATGTCATTGGAGTTCCCAACACCCAACATCCTATCATACATAGCTTTCTAGGATAATTTCCTACTTTGCAGATATTTTTCTATCACTTGCCAGCCAGACATATTCAAATTATATTTTATTGGTCAACTGAAGTCAGTTCTCTCCACAGACATTACTGCTTTTCCAAAGAGGAGTATGTGAAAGAATAGTAGTACTCATAAAATCAATGATGGCATTGGTTGCAGCATAACAACTAGCCGTCTGTTTTATTTCAATAGCTTCCATAGTACTGACAGTTAAAGAGAAGCATGTCTAGAGAATGGTTAGTGTTTGATAACATGGAATCAAAGTCAATCTGTGTGTATGTATGTGTGTTTGTGTGTGTGTGTGTGTGTGTGTATGTATGTATGTATGTATGTATGTATGTATGTATATATCCCTGTTCTATTATTGCTGTGGATCAAGTATAAAAAGATAGAGTCTCCTATATCATTATAACTCATGGTTTCAGATTAATGATTCAGTAACAGTCTGAGATTTTAATCTTTTATTTTTCATGCATGAGCTATGCCATTAAAATTACTGTTTAAATACTTTAAACAAATCTATCTCTTTTAGGTATGTTCTTGATGTATATAACAGTTCCATTGGTAGTAAATTCCCCATCAGGTGGTCAGCACCAGAGGTTTTTTCCTATAACCGCTATAGCACCAAGTCGGATGTATGGTCATTTGGTAAGAGACTTGAACAACAAACTTCCCAGTCACATAATTGGCACGTGTGCCAGAGGTGGCACACAGAGCCCTCTCTGTGGGTACATGCATTATCGCCAGGTACTCTTCTGGGTTCTGTCACACACATGCACATCGGCCAGCTGGTCTGGCATGCATGCTCACTGACTAGCTGCTTTCTTCTGAGTTCCTGCATTGCTGGCCAGCTGGTTTTCACATGAAGACCAGGTGGCGTGCCGGAACCCAGAAGAAAACAGCTGGCCGATGTGCATGCGTGCCAGACCAGCTGTACAGCATGCATGTGCACGACGCAACCCGGAAGAGCAAGTGGCCGCCACATACATGTGTACATCTCTTCTTCCATGTAAGCATTGTTTTGTTAGGATGGGAAGTTGAGGAGTATTTATATACTTTGAACATTTCTTTGTTATTGATATAAAGACTGACCTCTTCCAGTCTGTTGACTTCTATGTTGTTCTCTAGATTTGATGGTGTAGTTTGGCTAGAATCTTTACTGCATCTTTTTCAGTTGTTTGCCACAATTCTATAAATATTCCAGCAATTCCCATAGCCTTCCAAATTGATAATGAGGAAAGTGCTGTTAACTTCATCTTCTAATATGAGAGGATCGTGAAAGTATGAAATATCTTCTTCAGTATCTTGGATGTTGACATCTCTATTGTACAAAACTTTAGTACACTCCTTCTATTTTTTGTTTGACCTTTTTTCAAATCAGTTACTGCTTGTCTATTGGTGTCTTTTATCACACCATTTCAAGTTGGAAATTCTTGAATTTGGAGGTTTTGGGGAAGCTTTCCTTGTTTGTTCATATCTGTTTCCATAGTGTCTTTACAGATATTGTTGTAATGTTACTTCTTGTTTCTTCTAACAGTTTTCTGAAACTTTTTATTCTCTTCTTGGCAATTTCGATTGTTTATTCTGACAACTGGTTTGATTCCTTTCTTTGCTTTTCTTCTTTCCTTCTTTCTTTTTGTTACTTGGTCTTTGGCAGTCTCTTTTCACATTCATCCTTAACATCTTCAAATTCATTCCACAATTCCTAAGGTTCCTTATTGGTGAGATTCAGGATTTCAAAATAATTCCTAATGTTCTTGAAAATAATGGGTATACGGTCAATATCATATTATGGAAACTGGTTAGTTTTCTGCTTCCATTTTAGTTTAACTTGGAACTTGAGCATTACCTGCAAAGATTGTAAATGCAAGGGCTATACAAAGTTAATTTTTCATCACTGTGATAATTTGAAAGAGTTGCTAAAGAAGTCAGTTGCTAAATGAAGACTAGCTGTAGTATAGACTTCTGACTGAAAGTGTTGATTTGCTGATGCTTAAAATGTCAATGTGTAAGTGATTCATTTCATTCTCCACTGTATGGTGCTTTCCCATGCTTATGCTTCTTACATTTTATGCTTCCATTGTAATTCTATCTTTGTACCTTCAGATTTTCTTTTCTTCCATGGAAACATCACCAACTAAATGTCCTGAGGCTTTAATCTAATCATTAGTACCCTGAAAGATCTGCAGCTCTTCCTCGATAGTGTGTTGAGTGCCATGTGACCTGAGAAGGGCCGTCATTTGGCATTGTATTGTCTTTCACATTAAATGTCTACTCTTGTGCACATGTAGTTTGATAATTGCCTTTTCCTGCCAGTATGAAATGATCCTTTGCTGTTGTCATTAAAGTGATCATCTGCTTCTAGTATCTTCTTCTATCACCACTGCCCAATATGGAGGCCTGCTTGTTTTAGCAGGGCAGCTAGGATTATCACCATGCCTTAAATGACCCTATTAGGATTATATTCCCTTGACACATTTCTGGCATTCTTCACTCATCTCACCTAGTAATACCACCCTCCTCTGCTGCCACCACAATACACAGAACAGCAGAATTAGGGAGGAGGGGGCGTGTAGTAATAGTAAGTAACAGTGAACAAACAACATATGAATATATGATCAAAAGCAAGCTCACAATCTGTTGACAATCTGGAGCCTGCTAATATTATTTCAATAGGATGACTAACCAATATGCAACCGTATATCTTAATTTGGGGGAAAGTTCCTTTAAACTTAATGAAATTTTCTGCAATCATATATAGGATTAAATTGTTAATCTCACTGAAAAAAATGTCTATTTAAGCAACAGATCAGAACATTAAGTTATTTGAGAAACACGGAGTTGTGGACATTGTTATGCTATTCTTAATAAATTATGTATCCTGCCTTATTTCAGGAGTATTGATGTGGGAAGTATTTACTGAAGGCAAAATTCCTTATGAGAATCGGACAAATGCTGAGGTGGTGGAAGAAGTCAGTGCTGGCTTGCGTTTGTATAAACCCAGAATTGCTTCCAATACCATTTATAAACTTATGCAACATTGTTGGAATGAGGTTAGTGCATCATATTTCATGCAAGAAAGATGTAAGAATTAAGTAATATATTCTCCATTGAATCATACCCAACTCATGGTGACTTCATCAACCTGACTGTAGAGGGATTTTTGACAACAGTAAAGAAAATGTTTCTCAAAAAATGGCATTTTTTGACTTTCTATCTAGCCTATAGCCTTGGTATTTCTCTAATTGTTTCTCATGAACCCAGGGAATTTAAGTCAGATTAATGTTTGAAATTGGATATGAGCTGCCATCTATAAAATCAGTTTTCAAAAAGCTTTATACAGCACTACTGAAAAATGTAGGGGGCGGGGATTAACTTGAAGCTTAAAATGTACTTTAAAAACAACTTATATATTGAGTCTTTAATTAGTCAAATATAACAGAAGTTTTTAAAATCTATAACATTTTGTTTGCAATTTTGTACTGGATCTTGAAGGAGAGCAAATATAATGTTAAAATCGAGTGGGATTATAATAACAGCATAGAATATCCACCAAGATTCCAGAAGATGCTCTATTTTGAAGATTTTCAATGATATCTGACTATAAGGCTTCAACATGTTGCTTACCCCCCAAAAAAATAAACAAATAAAAGCAATTGTCAAATGTCAAATCACAGTTCCAGGTGGACATTTGCACAGGCAGTATATCTCTATTTAAGAACATTAGCTGATATTACCAAGAGTTTTTTTAAGGCTATAACTAACTTGTTATCTATAAGTTTTATTATTGAAAAAAAATGTAATAATTAAACTACACGTACTCTTACTAAGGTATAGGGACCATATATAAGGTTACTAAAAGCTGTGGTGGCGCAGTGGTTAGAATGCAGTACTACAGGCTATTTCTGCTGACAGCAATTCAGCAGTTTGATTCTCACCGGCTCATAGTTGGCTCAGCTTTCCATCCTTCCAAAATTGGTAAAATGAGGACCCAGATTGTTGGGCAATATGCTGACTCTGTAAACCACTTAGAGGGCTGTAAAGTCTTATGAAGCTGTATATAAGTCTAAGTGCTAAGTGCTATTGCTATGACTTAGTGTCTATCAAATTACAAGTGATCACTTGTCAAGAGTTTCTATCAATGGGGAAGTGCCAAAAAGATGCAAATGTTCATCTTTAACAGAAATGTGGGTTTTTTTAAAAAAAAATTATTTAGAATGGGCTCATTTTATATTTGGATTTTAAATTATCCTTATTTAAGAATAGGGCTAAATATCTTTCTGGTAAAGTTGAACCATTCATCTAATAGCAGAATGCTTTGCTAAGGATTTCCCTTCTGATTTTTCCTATCAGTTACAAATAGCTCCATCTCCAGGAAAGGGGGGGGGGATCATCAATATATTTGCTACTGGAGAACACCATTATAGTCTCTTGAATTCATCAAAATGTACTGCTCATTCAAAATGCTATTTTGCTATAGACTTTTTTTTCCATTATTGCCATTCTAATGCACTCACATATTAGCACTTAATTCTCTTTCCTTATTTTTTTTTTCTTCTTCAGACGGAAAACGACAGACCACCTTTTTCCCAACTGCTCGACAATCTCAATGAAATTTCTGATTCTGATCATTAAGAATTAGTGGTTTTGAGAAGATACAAAAATATACATTTTTTTAATCATTGGGCAAATGATTTTAATTTTAATCATTGGGCAAATTCATTATCTACATCTTGAAGGAGTAACCGAACTGCCACTGAGATACTAAAAAGACTCTTGGCCTTCTGGAAGAATTGAGAACCAAGAAAGTGGATAGTATACGATACAAAAGAACAGTAGTGTGCAGTTCCCATCCTGTTTCCAGTTAATGGAATAATGATGATATAGATGATAATGATAACAGTAGCAGTAATAAGCTGAAGAGAACTGTTAGAGCCTAACATGGAAAATTATTTAATGAAACTGATAAAGATCCTCCAAGCTTGCTTAAAGCTGAAAGAAAATATTCAACTTATTTGTAAATGAACAATTTCAATAGCAGATTGAATGGATTGACTGGAGAGACAGAATGCAACAAAGATAGGAAGGTTAAGAATGTGGGTTATTTTTTTCCAGTTTCAACTAATATATCGAGAAAGGGGGGGTGTTATGGAATAGACATCTTTGATCTTCATTTTAATTTGGCTGCAGTGAAATAAGGCCTTGTATCAGATACATTGGATCCCTCATTCACTATTTCCACAATTACGCTGTTATGGACAGATTCAGGAGATATCTGAACTGAAGTACAGCTGAATCCATTATCGGAGGCAGGGTTGAAGCTTTTTCTTAATTTGTAAATTTTGAAAGACATTGAGCTTTTTGCCTAGAAAGGAGAAAAAATAGTTCTACTTTCAATCGAAATTAAAGATTTTACCCCCAAAACTATCTTTTTTTCTTAGGGCTAATCACCTTTGTTTGATTGGTGTAATTATTTTCATGCAAAAAAATGTTGAAAACTCCCATAGAGATGATGTGTTTTTTTCTGAACACAAATTTAGTTTTCTTAAGCTAAAGTTAGTAATAGACTTTTTGTCAATTTCATCAAAAGTTGCCACAAATATATAAAGGCATCCACCAATTTTTTGTGGGATTGCCCGAGATATAAAGATTGCTTTTACGAAGTTATTCAGAACTATTCTTATCAACTTGGTCTGATCTGTTTGTGACTGTAAATGTAATTCTTTCTTTTTTTTGACAGAAATATATATTTAACCATTCCTTTAAAAATAAGCAGTATATAATTTTGCTTAGTGTAAATCACATATGGGTCTGAAATCTGGCTGAATTCATCTTCCCTAGGGTTTGCAACCTCTTACTCTTTCAAGGAGGGGAAAACTATTGGAGATTGTGGAATACATAAAACTTTGTTTTTGTGAATTAAAATTCCAGCACACATATATAGTAGCATACAGTAAAAGGAATTAATTGCAATAATGTTTGAAAAACATTAACATTCTAAAGAAATAAAGCTGTGAAGGGTGCCTCTCAAGCATTCAGCTTCAGTTTCTCAGGTTAATTGTCACTGACCCAGAGCTTGAAGAAATATTGACCATTACTGGTAGATGGAAAAGGAAATTGTTCCAGAATAGGATAAAGATATTTTAGGGATGGTTTAAAATGATTGAATTCTGTTTGAAAAGAATTGGTATTGAAGGATTTTGTAGATAATTGCTGTATGTTTTATATTATGCTTATACTTTAAAAGTGTCCATTTTGAGAATTGTTAAAATATTAAATATGTTTTTTAAGCCGGAAAATAATGGTTTTATACATATTTATAAAATGTGACAGTATAGATGTGCATTTAAAAGTCATCTGTATAAAGTTTCCTTTAATTCTGTTAATGAATAATTCTAAAGTAAGATTTTTAAAATAAATGACATGAATTAAAATATTCCTGATTCATCTGTGTTACAGCACTCATATCCAGTTGCAATTCCAGTCATGTACTCAGAAAATTCTGTGTACAACCCACTGAAGTAGTCCAACTTACCCAAATGTGTGTCTTTAAAGTATGTTGAAATTCAATTCCCATAAACCCCTTTCCAACATGGCAGACCTTTATGGCAGGAAATGAAGAAATCCATCTATGGTGGACATCAGATTGAAGAACCACAATTCTCCTTGTCCAGTTCCCCTTGTCTTGTCCAGTAGCCATAGAGAGATTGCAGCTTCAACTTTTTTCCAGAAGAACTCCAGAATCAATTTCCATTCAAAATATTTATTAGTTACAGGAAGAGAAGATATTTAAGGAACCAGGGGGAAAAGAACTTGCATTAGTTTTAAAGAGGGCATCTTCCACGTGTAAAATACAAGTTTGCTCGATTTGGGAATGACAAACGCAACTCTCTTCGTTCTTTTAAACTGAGGATGGGGAAACCCTTAGATTTTTTATTAGAATTAGATAATGGTGTGTGTGTGTGTGGTGTACGTGTGTGTGATTTTTTTTTATAAGTATGAATGAATCTTTGTCTCATTAACAGGTGCAAACTGTCATCGGGACAAGAGTGTGGCTTCATGAGGGGTAAGCAGCCGGCGGGCGAGCGTTCAGGCTGGCAGGCGATAGAGAGGGAGGTTTCTTTCTCGCGGCGGGTGGGAATCATTTTAGAGCAAGAACTCAGGAAGTCTGCACCGGCTACAGCCCGGTTGGCTCCTGCTCTGCGTGTGCGAGAGAGAGAGACATACACAAATAGACCCAAGCGGCAGCAGCAATAGAGGGAGGGGGAGGAGGCGGCGGCTGTGGCGACGGAGGTGGAGACTGCCGAGTGGTGGCAGCGGCGGCGGCGTTGACGCTGTAGCATCCCTGCCTCCTTCTCCGCTGTAGCCACCGTTGAGCCCAGCCGCAGAGGCCGGGTAAAGCATCCTTCCTCTCCCGCAAGGTAAGCAACGGGACTCATAGCTGTTTGTGTGCCCGGGAACCTCGCGGCTGATTCTCGCCACCATTGAGCATGAGGCTGGGGGCCCCACATTGCTGCTCCGGCGCCGGCGGCGGGCGGGCGAGCGAGCGAGCGAGCGGGGGCTGCTGTTCGGGTTAATGAAAGACGGCAGACCTGCTGGCCACCGGGCTGGAAGCGGGGGCAGAAGAGGGGGTGGGTGGGGAAAGGCGCTAAAGCGAGAGGCAAACCCGCAGGTGTAGCTTTGAGGAAGCCGGCGCTGGAACCGGGACTTTCCCTCGGCTCCTCCGCCGCCCACCACCCTTCATTCATCCGCCTCTGGCCTCCTCCACAACCCTTCCGATCGCTAGGCTTGGGCGGCCTTGGGTGGGTTGACGGGTGCGAGGGAGGTGGAGACGGCTGCCTCCAAGAGCTGGCGGTGACAGCTTGGCTGCTGCAGGGCGGCTCAGCCCGAGCGGCAGAGGCTGCCCCGATTCAAGCCTTTCTGCAACAGGCTCTTAAGAGACCCCGGCTGGGGTAGGGGGGTGGAGGAGGAAGGAGGGGGCACCAGCAGGTGCGGCTGTCATTCTGCCGGGAGAGCGGCCCTGCTAGCCCCCTCGGGAAGAAGGATTTTTACGAGCGATATCCCAGAATGCTTAGAGATACCTATGCTTTTGCATCGAGAGGCCTCCTTGTTTATAAGAGTGCATCAAGCAATTGCCATGTGATCAGCCTTTTTTATTGATGTCTTGCGTGGAAAAAAATGTGATCCACGCCATGAAATGCTAATTGGATTTTTTGTTAACACAAACACACGTCAGATTGAATTAAGGGATGGCTTTGGGGGTTAAATTAAACCGCCCGCAATTAGAGAGACGAATTCTACTTCAGTCTTTCTTTCAAAATAAAAGGTGTGATGCAGAGGAACAAACATCTGGGGAGAGATGGTGAATAGAAAATGCTCAAAGGAAATGGAATCGCAGCAGGTGTGCTTTTCAACTTGAAAAATACAAAAAGATGCTTGGGGGGTTAAATTCGAACAGTTTCTCTACCATCTTGTTCTTAATGGAGTCTTTAAAGGAAAGGTTAGGCCAATGGGGAATTTGGATTAGAATTTCAGAACTGGAATCTACATCAAATTATTATTTGTATGTGTCATTTAAATTCTGTCCTTGGGGATACCTTAAATAATGCTATGTAGCATCAAATGTATGAGACAAACTTTTGTGCTTATAAAGCATGAGTGGGTTGAAAATCAGCTACTTCCTAGTGCCAAACAACAGGTTTGCAATGAATTGTACTGTCAATCACAGCTGAGATCTCTGAAATAAAAAGGGAACAGGACATATAGAAAGGAATGGCCTAGTATAGTTTCATTACGCTGTTTTAAAGATAGCCCCTGTGAAAGTTAATTCACAGATTTTGGAGTTTGCAGGTAAAAAACGAGATTGCTGTTAGTGAAATAGAAGGGCCCCTGAGCCATCTGTTGCTGTCACTAGGGTGGCTCAGGGATTTCCCATCACAAAAATCTCAAGTAATGAGATTGCCTTAACTCCAGGAAATGGAAAGAGAGGCATGCAGAGATCTGATGTTATTTGTAGGCTATTTTGTTAGGAGAAACATTGGACCTTTGTGGATAAAAATGTTTTTGGCTGGTACAATACAAGAAATCAGCTGACTTTAATCTGCATTGAAATAAAGCTTCAGCTAACACTGGCTCTCAAAGTAAAATAAATTCTCTAACCCAGTGGCCAAGAAAATAGTTTTACCCAAACAACTGATGATATTCTTCCAGATTAGCACAATCAGACTTAATTTTCAGTATGTGTATTTGGGTATGTACTATATAAGCACCTTTTTCTTCAAACTCACCTTGCTTTTCTGGAATCTGTTATTTGCCCATGAATGCTTTTCTTTGCTATTTGAGGCTCAGACCTATTCATATATACATGGTACTTATTGGATTCAGGAAGATTTTCTTCTAAATAACTTTCGGTCTCTTTTTGATTTCATTATGTTTTTGCCCTATTTGGGGACCAAGATGACATCCAAGGCTACTTACAATAATAAAAAAAACAAGCAGTAAGGCATTTTTATACTATAATGAACCCAGGTTCATCTGTAGATTTTACACATTTATCAATGGTTGTTCATTATGAGAAAACATAAAAAGTTGATGTTCATATTAGGTCAAGACTTAAAAGTAACTTCTAAAAGTTAAAACCCTCCAGTTAGGCTTTCAGTGGGAATCAGAATCAGTATGAGAAATTGTATAGATCACATTATGAAAAATACTATGTTATCATATATGTTTATTACACACATTCACCCCACTCAGAACGTTTTGGGGTACAGTCACTTTTTCTCAAGTTGTTTTGACAGGAAGTAAATTCATATGATGGAAACTTGCCACATAAAGATTCTAAATGTATAGAAATCAAAGTTATCTTGATAAGACACAGAAAGAGGTCAATAATAATTTAAGATACATTTTCATTAAATCCACTGTAAATATATTCATTGTGCGAGACTGGATTGTTTTTATATGTACTTCATTACTGTGCTTGCAGAATATAAAAGGACAGGTCTCTGCCAAAAGAAGCGTATAGCTACCCTATTTCTCTGAAAATAAGATCTCCCCGGATAATAAGCCGAATTGGGCTTTTGAGTGCATGTGCTAAAATAAGCCCTCCCCTGAAAATAAGCCCTCCCTGAAAATATTGCAACACAGCAGCAGCCATAAGGTGACCATGCTCGCTGCCTCCTGCACCTCAAAAATAATAAATTTTCAAATCATTGGGGTAAGTTTCCCCCAACAGTACACTGTCCCTCAGCTCCTCTGTGTTCAAGCTGTGCTAGCTACCTGTGTACCATACACACCTTCCCTGGCCCACACAATGCCCCTCACACTTACCCTTGCACCTTCTCCTATCTGGCAGCAACCACCAACCTGTCTCTAGTTCTGGGACTTGCAACTTTCTGCCAGCTTCCTCACTGATTTTGATTGAGAAAAGCTGGCAAGAAATTATATCAAATATTTCTCAAATATTTCTTTTTCAAATATAGAAAAATATTTTCTCCCTGGAATTTGATAAAAGCCAAATATTTTTCTTGAAAATAATTAAGGAAATGGAAATAGAGTTTTTGGACTGTGTCTGATAGGTATTGGACCCCAAGAAGTGGTATTACGTGATTTAAGTGATAAATGATAAATGCATTTATTTAATAGAAGCACACAATTCAAATTAAACATACTTCGTTCCAATTCAAAGGTGGATGACAAAGCCACTATTACAATTCAGTAATAGTTAATTCAGTAAGAATGAAAGCCACATAGGCTCCAGAGTTTATGAAAAGTTAAATTTTACTGTAAATGGATTTGGTATACTCAATTTAGAACAATAAGGTAAAAAAAAAAGAGACTATAAATATAGTAAGTTCTAATCTGAATCAAGTATGCACAAATATACAGTCAAAGGAAGGAAATTGCATGTAAACTCTCCTGAGTTTGTTTGGGGAAGGAATATTATTCTTTCAAGTAGATCAAGGGACAGCAACTTCTCTAGACCTCTAGGCCATATCAAACAATAAAGCACAGGCATGCATAGTTAAAAAAATTTAAAAAGGAAGTTGCTGGGGCAGTTTTGAATGTATCAAGTATTTCTTGTTAGGCTCATCAATACCACACAGGTATGAAAAGGGATGGATTTTGACCATACTGCTGCAATTGTCCTCTTATCTCTACCCACATTGGCTGCTGATGCCCCAGAAACTGATGAATTGGCATTCTTCCATGAGATCATGCAAGTCATGGGAAGTCTTAACTACAGAACAGAGAGCACAAGAAGTCAGGTTGCTATCTTAGAATAGCTGATTAACTTGGAATATTTAAGCAACTGAGAAATTAATTGTAAAAATTGAATTTGATGAAGTCTCTTTCTCTTAATTACGTGGAATTTTAACAAAATTCCAAGTAACATCTGGATTTTTTTTGTTAGACTTTCTTTTAGCGAATGAGACGTCATAAGAGGAAAAAATAAATCCCAAAGATAAAATTGAGTTTGTAGGGACTGAGAAAGTTAGAATAGTTTCAGAAGTATTTAACTGTCATATTTCTTGAAAAAGAATTTTTCATTTGCTAGAAGACATTCAAGACTAGTTCCCATTTTAAACATACGGGTGATACTTCTGTGTTGCTTATCTGAGAATAAAGCTTATGTGACACAGTGTGATTTATTTTTAATTGAACATATTTAAGATAACCTACATGTTTAGTTTAAATTATTGCAGTGCCTTTCTCTTTTTCTAATTGATTGTATCTTGTATTTCTATATTATTATTCAAATCAGTAGAAAATTGATTTTATGATCTCTTCTGATGTCATAATTGTGGATTGTTTGGTTAATACATAGTAGTTCCCTTTTCCTTATGTTTTCCCATATTTTGTTTCCCCATTCCTTACCCTCCTGTAGTACAGGGGTGGGTTTCTCGCCCCGTTCCAACCGGTTCGGTTGGAACTAGGCCGGTGGCGTCCTTGCGCACGTGTGCGGTGCGCGCGTGTACGCGCGCAGCGCACGCATGCATACTAGCATCTGTGCGATGCTCCAGCTGCTCCTGGAGGATCGCGCAGGCGCTGTATGCATCCTGCGCATGCGTGGAAGCGCAGAATTCATCAAAACTGGGTAAGACGCGGGCGCGCGGGCGGGCGCGGGGGGGGGGGGGCTTTGCCATTCCCGGAAGTTACTTACTTCCGGGTTCGGTGACCAACCGGTTCGCAGGGACCGCCGCGAACCGGTTGAAACCCACCCCTGCTGTAGTAGTACTAAAAAGGGTAGTAGCAACAAAAGATAGAGTGGAAACAGTTTTTATCAAAATAAGACTGCCTAGATGATGGTAGCAATTTAGTGCTTATGTCCATGAAAGATGTTTGTATTGGGAAGGATTGTTCTCTAGATCAAAAACATTAATTTGTCTGCATGACTTGGAAAAAGTTTTGAAATTTGCATGGTTACATCCCTGTTCTCAGCCAGTCCTATCCACATTTACTTTTCCAACATATTGTGGATGAATGAAGTATTTTTGCATACTAATGTGGCATTCAGCTAAAGCTGTATGAGACCATTGTGCCTAGTAACTCTCATCTCTGAACTGAGAGATGATGTTGAAGACTAGGACCTGTATTAAAATTGCTGATATTCCCTCTTCTGAATTGGTTCACCAAAAGCCTCCTGTCATATTCCCATGGACCAATATTAGCTTCTTGAGATTCCCATACTCTCATACTCCCTCTTCCATCATTCTGTTTGGAGCAATCCTTTAAAACGTCCTTCATATCCAGTAACCCACTTCTATTTTATCATTAAATAACCATCCTATTACACTTCCATCACATCATGCCATTTGCCTTTCCTGCTCATTCAGGCAGTAGCTCTGTTGCTCTAATCAAGGTCTAAGGTTATGTCCTGACCATTGTTGACTTTCCCTATCAATAAATCTAGAAGTGAACTTCCCTTAGAGAGTAGATTCTCATCTGTCTATCATCTAAATAATCTCCCTAGGCTACAGAACTCACCTAGTCCTAGAGGGACCCAAATTGTGGTCCCTCTACCTCTGACAGCTTCCTACTGATGCCACTGCTCATCAGACCTTCCTGGCGACTTGAACAGCAAGTGCATCTCTAGCAGTTTGCCAAGGCTGTTATGGTTGCTTGTGGCCTAATGCTCATTCAATCTTCTACCACCTCACCAAGTCTACTCTCTCATTGTTGAAATTCTTCCAGCCAACTCTCCAATGACAGATGCCATGAAACAAACCAAAGATTCTACTATACACGATTCTTGCTCATCTTTCTTGCTGCTTGCCAGCCACAGACTGCATTTTTTTTAAAAAACCCATTGCTTCCTCATTCTGCCAGGTGTGAGGCAACTGTTATTTAGTCTTTCAGCAGTTCATGATCTTCATCTCACTATTTTCTACATGCATCTTTTCAACTTAGCTGTATTACCTATCTGCTCAATTTAATTAGTAGACATGTAAACTATAAATAAATAAAGAAACATATAAATGTACACTTTCCTATTAGTCTGGTTACTCTATACATGTGATGAAGCGAAAATTTTGAGTATAATTGTAAAATCTAATAAGAACTACATTTAGAAAAGAAAAAAGAGAGGAGTAAACAATGAAAGAAAAAAGAAGGAAGAGAAAGTAAGAATATAATTAAAAAAGGAATATATAAAGAAGTGAATTTCAATTTTCATCACAAGTATAACAAATTTAGTAACTTCATTTTCTCTAAAGTTACAAAGTTTTATTTCATCATTCCATATCCCATTTCTTATCTATAAACAAATCCATAAAATATAATGTTTTCAGTCCCGGTGTCAACATAAAGTTAAGAAAGGATAACCAGAAGTAGCAACATACATTTTTTAACCTTGATCAAATAAACCAATTTTATATTCCTTCTGTTTAATTCCAACAGTCTTAATTTTTAGTTCATTCAAATATTGTCATAGGATTTGATTTATCTTCATTTCTTCTTTATTTTATTGCAAAGAGTTCTTCAAAGCTTTTGCAAGACTTTTTTGTAAATCTAGTTGCAAAAAATATCGAGGCCATTCTCTTGATTTATCATTTTATTTCCTTTCTAAATTTTAAAATCTCAGCCAGTTTTTTGTTCTTTGTTTACATCAAATGAAACATCTTTTTCTAACTATTGTCTTGGCCTGTCACTTGGAAATTCACTTTCAATACATCTCTGTCTTATCAGGTAAAATTTGTTCTACATATGATATTTTTTCAATAACATCTTTTGGACATAGTCTAATCATGAAAGCACATATTACTGACATTATTATTGTGGCTACCATTTTCTGATTCCATTCTTCAAAAGTCATAACCGTCTTATTAATCTGTATGTCTTTTGCAGGGGTGGGTTTCTCACCCCGTTCCAACTGGTTCGGTTGGAACGGGGCCGGTGGCGTCCTCGTGCACGCGCGCGGTGCACACATGCATACTAGCGTCTGTGCGATGCTCCAGCTGCTCCTGGAGGATCGCGCAGGCGCTGTATGCGTCCTGTGCATGCGTGGAAGCGCAGAACTCATCAAAACCAGGTAAGAAGCGCGGGCGGGCGGCTGGGCCCTTCGCCGTTCCCGGAAGTTACTTACTTCCGGGTTCGCCGACCAACCGGTTCACAGGGACCGCCGCGAACCGGTTGAAACCCACCCCTGGTCTTTTGTCTCCCTAAAATTTAGTCTGCTTCCGTGTCCGGTTTTTGGAATCATGATATTCCATATCTATGTTATGTCTTGTGAAAACCAAAACAAAATCTATTTCCTGTGAAAACGTGTTTATAATTAATTCCAAAATCTTACTGTAAAAAATTCAATATTTCAATTTTATTTGGACCCTTAGTTGGTATATAAGCTTCTAAGATCAAAATCATATTTACTTTTTGCTGTTTATAAGCTTATAATTAAAGTATTCTTTCATCCAAGATTAAAAGCAGACTCACTGGATGTTTTCAAAGCTGAAGTAGTTAATGAGCAATTTCCAAGAGTGATTTGCAAAGTGCAGTTTGCAAACTTAGTGTTTCCACTGTGATTATGAGCAAGATGGTGAATCCCATTGTCTCTTTGTGCTCAAACCTGCAGAAAACCAATGTTCTATAGACTCTTGAGAAACAGAGCACATCCAGAGCACATGTGGGTAATCTTCCATCTTTATTCAGAGACGTTCCTATGATCTATCTACTCACCAGTTCCTCCTTCTTTGCCGTGGTCATTGGCCATCCTTTTCCAGAGCTGTCTTCAATTCCCCATACCATCCCTGGATGTCCCCACAAAAGCTTATACATTGTAGTAGCATTTGTTAGTTAGAAAAGGTGCAACCAGACTCTTTCTGAGTTTTATGTCCCTTGGTTTCAGTGCTGCAATTAACAAAAGTGTATAAATAAATTCAAATAATCTGAAGAATCCTGAATCAATATCAGATTCAGTATTTGAATGACAGCACAATTCCATGCAATTGAGTACTTTCAATCAAAATCAATGAATGTGCAAGCGTGCAGTTTTTCCAGATTCGTATAGTTCTTTTGGCAGTTACCAAGCCAATTCAAAGTATTTTTTCCACTGGAGTTGCTGCTGCTTTAGATTGATACCAGAAGCACATGAAAGAGCTACTTTTCTGCGCATCTCTGGAAAGTAGTAACTACATTTCAGGGAAAAAGAACCCCAAACTAATTAACTAGTTCTTCTGTGTTCATAAAGTAGGAAATTCATTCCAGAGGTCCAAGCATATTACTGATTTCATTTGTTTTGTAGTGACTGGAAATACTTATATACTTATCTTTATGAAGAGAGGGGAGGTGAATTTCCATGAATTTGTTTTGTAATGAAACCATAAATCACTCCAGATCGTACAGTGATAAGTGTTTTCTGTGTTTTTGTATTTCCTGTACAAAAAGTAAAACAGCCTATTTTTTCAAACATCCCTCTTTCAAGTTCATTGGTAATGAATAATCTACATATAGCATCCAGCTGTTACATCTTGAGAATCTGGAGTTGCAACTGCTGTCTCTTGAGCATGACAATGCAGGAAGTGTTGCACATGAACCACAGACCTAACAGCTTACTGTATTTGCCTTTCCTCAACACCCCTTCCCCCTCCATCCTGTTTTGTTCACTTTTGAGCTCTCACTTCAATCAACCCTGCCTGGTTTAGGCCTACGAGGAGGCACAGATGGTTTCTGTTGGCTAATATTTCATGCTGACCTTTGATCGATGACCCCATGAACCCATTGCTTTGCAAAAGGGCAACTTTCTTTGGCTCAGATTGCTTGTGATAATGACTCTAACATTAACTGGCAGATGTTCTTCATTCACATGAGAACTGGGTAGATCTCCTGCTACAGCAACTCATTTGCTTTTTTAGAAATCAAGAATTGGGAACACGAAGCTAAAATTACCAGTGTAACCAGAAGAAACTGTTGCGGATTAAGATACCTGGTTTATTTCTTTATTATAGTTGTTGGATTGACAAGTGTGAGTGTCTCATATCCCTGTCCTTTTAACACAGCTTGTTTGTGGGAATTAAGATAGTAGGGAAACTTCCCCTGATACAGAAGATAAGCTTGTAAAGTCCCACCAATAAATTTTTGTATGCCTTTAAAATTGTTAAACAATAAAGATACTAATAAAGAAGAGAAGCTTCATTTTTGTGAATCCTCATAGAATCTATGAAGATTTTTTTTTGTGCATTGAAAGAGGAAATACTCCTTCCCAACTCCTATTTTAGTAATGCTTTTGCAAACAATAATTTTTGAGGACAATATTTTACATGTAACATATACAGGGGTGGGTTTCTCGCCCCATTCCAACTGGTTCGGTTGGAACGGGGCCGGCGGCGTCCTCGTGCACGCGCACAGTGCACGCATGCGTACTAGTGCCTGTGCGATGCTCCAGCTGCTCCTGGAGGATCGCGCAAGCGCTGTATGCGTCCTGCGCATGCGTGGAAGCGCAGAACTCGTCAAAACCGGGTAAGAAACGCGGGCGGGCAGGTGGACCCTTCGGCGTTCCCGGAAGTTACTTACTTCTTACCTCTGTTAGTTTCCATATCTTCCATACATTGTAGAGGTGTAGGGGTAGATATAATTCCAACCCCTTTAATTTTTCTTTTGATGAAATAGATCTTTTCTACCTATTAAGGTCTTTGAATTGCTTACTATAATGTCTAAAGTGAAATTCAATAGCAGTGCTTGTACATTGCCTTACACACCAATTGAAAGAGACTGCTTTTCTGTGAAATTAGTTTCCAAATTTATTTGCACAACTGCAAGTAGAACCCTCTCCAAACTTACAGTGTTATACAAGAGATAAGATTGCTGTGAAAACAACAAATGCCTCTGAAGCAATATTATTATAACACCAATAATTCTTCAAGATAATTGACATCTTCTACTTAGGGTTGCTACCTTGACAGTGAAATTTAAAATTTTAGATTCTATCAATATGCAGGAGCATTCAGATTTAAGTAGTTTCAGAAAATAGGAGAGCCTCATAGGTGAGCAGCTGCTTTGCTCTGATGGCTGTTTATTACACTTGTCATAGAAACCTTTGGAGAATTACCTCATCTGATTCTTGAGTCCATCTGTCCTCTTTTCTGGAAAAGGGCTTCTGAGAATCCATCCATTTTCCAAGTGCCACTAACCACCGATAGATGCTGAAGAATAGATGCATCTTGATAATGTGATTGTAATTGGTTATATATGCACACTTCATAATCCCTTGCTTACCATTAATGCTTTTGCATATATTTTACATGCTGTTAACAAGATTTCATGATGCGAAATTGCTCTTAAAAACAACAATATGTTACCTGATTAAGTATACAAAACACTGCAGAAGCATGAAGATCTTCTCATGCTATTATGAAAACATAAGATCTTCCAGGCAATATGGACCTAATTTAAAAGACAATATTGCCCCTTTTACATGAATTTTTTGAGTAATTGATACCTACTTATTTGCTTTGCAAAGTTTGTACTTATTGCTTCAAGGTTGAGATTTGAGATTATCACGCTACAAAGTTTATGCTTATTTATTTTTTTGAAGTGAATTTTGAAATAGTCAAAAGTGGTGAGAATGATATGAAAATCCACCTTGCAGTGGGAAAATGTTTTACTAATGTTATTTGTAAATAAATTTCTTCCAATACAAAATGTGTAAAAAATATCAATAGTCCTTGCTTAGTGACCAAAATTGCAACCAGCAGCTCTGTTAAGTGAAGCAGGCTTAAGTGGGAAATCATGTAACTGTAACCTTACTTTTCCCTTCCTCACTTCCCCACCCTTTGAAATGCTTACCTTGGCACTAGGATGTTGGTTTGAAACTGACAAAACTAATAAAATCCACTCCTTTCACTTTTGTTTGCCTCCTAACCACTTCCTGTCCCTTTGGAATTTCCACCTGATGATGGGATAATTAGCAAGAAGGAAATAAATGATTGTATTTACATTCATTGGAGAGGAAAAGATTGCAAGTAGGCACTGTGGGGAATACACACAAAAAGTAATGCAGTGGCACGAGCCATCGCGAGCGTGCTATGCAAACATATATGAAATATGTATTTCATATTGAATGTTTACTTATTCTCTTGTAATCCCTTCTTCTCCGATCTCTCTCCTCTGGATCAGGGAGAGGGGGAAAAAAACCAAATCAGTCACAGGAGAGAAAGCATTTGATAGTATATCTTGGATTGGCACACTCTTATTAGTAGTTTACTTTATACCCTCTCTTCATTTGGTGACACCTTCTGTTCCAATGACAGGGTCATAAGAAAAATGGTCACTAAGTGAATACATGACTGAGAGAGCGGAGAAGATCAATAGTTGTTGCCTTCTTATGCAGATAAAGTTCTCTCTTACAGTGTCCTGTGCATTTTTCCCCGCCTTTTTGCCCCTGTTGCAAGGTGGAAAAATTGTTTAAACAAGCCATCTCTTCCGGAACTGCTTTTCTCTGCAGCACAGCATTTCCCTAAAGTGCAAGTTAATAATATCATCTATATGACCTTAATTAGTTGTTTATAACACTGGGCCCCCTTTCTCTGCTTTTTGAAACTGGCCAGCTTTTAATCAGTTTCACACCGAAGTCCCAAAGGTGCTTTTTCAAGAGGCAACTGGACATTCTGGTTTTTCTTTGAAGATGTTTCACTTCTCATTTAAGAAGTTTCCTCAGGTGTGACTGGATGTTGGAGAATGGAACAAGTTGTACTCCTTGCAAACAGCTCGTCATTTGCATCTGCGTCATCAGGATAACCTGAGTAGTGCAAATGAGTGTGGAGGTTTCTTGGAACTGTTGAAAGGACCGTGTTGTAGACTGAAGATAGATGAGGTTGTATCCCTCCCCTTCTGTTGAGAGAGGGTTGTTCAATTTTGACATAGATAGCCTCTTTGACCCCTCTTTCCAACCAGCAGTCCTTTTAAATGCAGATGGACTGCTGAGTCTTGTCCTGATGGATTTGTTCTCCTATGTTGTGCCATGCGTTTATGAAGTGGTTGTTTTGTTTCCCTCATGTACAGATCTGCACATGGCTCACTGCATTGTACTACATATACCATGTTGCTCAGTTTGTGTCTGGGTGTTTTATCCTTGGGGTGGGCAAGCTTCTGCTTTTGTGTATTCTTGGTTTTTAAGTGTGCACATATATTGTGTTGGCTGAAGATCCTCCTGAGCTTTTCCGATATTCCTGAAATGTATAGAATGACAACATTGCTTCATTTATTGTTCTCTTTGTTGTCTGTTATGGTGGAGCTCCTGTAAGATCTTTTTTTGAGATTTGATGAAGGCCCACTTGGGATAGCCACATGTTCTGAGGGCTTCATTAATGTGTTTTAGTTCTTTTTCTTTCCCATCTTTGCTGGTAGGCAGACCCTCAGCTCGGTGGTTTAGGGTTCTGATGACTCCCATTTTGTGCTCCAGTGGGTGGTGGGAATCAAAATCCAAATATTGAATTATGTGTGGGTTTACTGTAAACTTCGGTGTCTTCTACTGCCTTCAAAGAAAAACCAAAAAGGCCAGTTACCTCTTGAAAGAGCACCTTTGGGACAACCATGACCCGGATGACAGAGAATCTCCATAGACACTTTCACACTGAAGGCTTTTGTTGTCCTAAACTTCACCCAGCTGCCATTTTGCCTAAGGTGGCACTAGAACTCATCAGAAACAGTCGTGTTTTGCTGTTGCCTGATTTCCTTCTATAGTTGTGTATTTCTATTTCAGTTGTATAACACAAGGACTTATTATTGTTATTTTAGTGGTGAGTCTAAAAGCTGGGAACCATGACAACTCACGTAACCCTTGAAGATGCTCTGTCCAATGTGGACCTCCTGGAGGAGCTGCCATTACCAGATCAGCAGCCATGCATTGAGCCACCTCCATCATCCATTATGTACCAGGTAACCAATATGTCCGTAGAATCATAGCTTGAAGGAGCTCATCAATCATGCTTTAAAGAGAAAAAGAAAGCTTGTCAATGGGGAAAATATTGGAGAGCTCCAAGAGGCAGATAGAATAATGTGGAAGAGGACAAGCAAAAAAAGACTTAAAGAAGCAGGATAAGAACATTAACCATGGGATAGTTTGGCTGTAAAGCTGTATTCTCATTTAGTGGCTTGGAAACAAGTTAACGTTCTCTGTGCTCATATTTTCCCTCCTTTAGGAGTTTGGACATTTTTGGTTCTTCTTTTATTTTAATTCACTACGAAGTTGCTTCTTTTGGATCTGGTGGAGAAAGATTAGTGGAAATTATATGAACTGGCTTCTTTTGACAAATCATTTAAAAGTAATTGTTACACAGCTTGGCTAACTGTTATGCTCCTATTATCAAAATATGTTTTTGCTGTTATGATAAACACAAACAATCATTTATTACGGAACAGTTCTATTGCTGCTGCTTCAAGTTCAGCAAATCTGTAAATTTGTATAATCCATAGCAGTGCTTCTTAAAGTGTGATCTTAGAATCCCATCAAACAGTTGGGGGAAGCTCTAGTATCAATTTCATTTAATGAATGCAAAAAAAATAATTTTTAATAAGGTGAATATGTGCAGTTATCATTATATAATGCAATATACACTTGATCTTACCCAAGTAGCTAAATCACTAATCACAATATTTATTTCCATTTTTTCTTGGTCTTATTCTCTTATTCTCATTTTATCTTATTGGTACTTATTAGTACTGCTGACTAACAGGTTTTTTTTTAATATTGAGATAGATAGGTAACCACATTCTGTTACCTGATAACTGTTTTGTAGCTGCTTAATTTTTTTATGCATTATTTCTATAAAGTTTTATATTTTACATTTTAACTGATTGCACATTGCTAAGGTAACTCCTACAATAGGACAGTGGAAAATCTCTGAAAACAAATGAAAATCTAAATAAAAAGAATATCTAACTATTCCTTTTTCTGCTTTCAGGCCAACTTTGATACAAATTTTGAAGACAGAAATGCTTTTGTAACTGGCATTGCTAGATACATTGAGCAAGCAACAGTGCATTCTAGCATGGTAGGTATCAGGTGATCCAGAGCTGACTGAGGGGATGCAGAATAGATTGTTATGTGCCAACTAGTGCTATTATGTTGTCCCAATGTGTTTCAGAATGAGATGTTGGAGGAAGGGCATGAATATGCAGTAATGCTTTATACTTGGAGGAGCTGCTCCAGAGCTATTCCCCAGGTAAGATGTCAAGTTAAATTGTAATCCACTTCAAGTTTCTGTCAAGAAGAAACTGAAAGATACACTAAGAATGTTATAAGCTTTTCTTTTTCTCAGAAGACACTCTAATAACTTATAGGACCCAAAGAATAATGACCCCCTGCGACCAGCTTTTTACTACCAGTATTTCCAAAGGAACAAATCTCTAATAAATGAACATTCATTCAGATTATTTTATTTCTCATTTAACCTACTATGGACAGCCAGTGTAGTACTGGATTAGAGTGTAAAGACACAGGTTCTAGTCTACTCCTAAGCACAGATTCTGGTTGGGTGAATTTGGGTCAATCAACCCTAGACTGGGAAATTGGAACAAAAAAAATACTACAAACTTACATTGGACCATTTCATTGGGTAGATTACACTCCATAATCTTCAATTAAGATTTCATACTGCAGTTAAGTGACTTGACACTTGATAGGTGGACCAAAATGCCAAATTCAGTCTAAACATCTGGCTGACTGCGCAACCAACCATAATAATCTATTTTATGTTGTGTTATAACGTTAGATGTATCTAGAATAGTATGCATAGCTAATAAAATATGTAATAAAATCAACAAATTCAATAATAGTAAGTAAAATGCATTATTATGCTTTCCCCAGAACATTCATATCAAGGAGGCTGGAAGTAGAAATGCGTTTTTAGGAAGCTAAATGTAAAAGACGTAACAATATTTGGCTTCTGAAAAAGCTTGTGAATGCTATTATTTGGCAAGAAAAATGTATAAAATTAGCATAATAAATGAAGTAAGCATCAGCAACATTGGTTCATTCTGATTTAGAGAACAAATTGTATAAAAACGTGATAATGTAAATGATGGAGTATCATTCCTAGTACTAATTACTTTCTGACATTTTTTTTTGCATTAGTCTCATTTAGAAGCCTTTTATCTGGCAACTGATTATGATTTGTGAGAGTTCATCCCATTCTAAATTGGTTTTATTTGAAAAGCACTCTGAGATTTTTTGTTTTTGCTACATCCGACTTTGAAAACTATCCTTTTGAAATGGTCCCATGGATCTTATTCATCATGTCCATGAGGACTACTAATAGCAAATTGTTACCTTAACTTTCAGGTAAAGTGTAATGAGCAGCCAAACCGAGTAGAGATTTATGAGAAGACAGTGGAAGTCTTAGAGCCAGAAGTGACAAAACTCATGAAGTTCATGTACTTTCAGGTAGGTGTTCCAAGTTCTTATGCTTCAGTTGGGTCCTCCTCACTTATTATTGTGGAAAACCCTGTCGGTAAAAATAACCATAGGTCTTCTATTGTTTCTTGGTCCAAAGTTACCCTTTGGTAAGATAGGCAGCCAATAAATTTGATAAATAAAATAAATAAATAAAATACATTTTTGTGGTAAACCTACCTGAGGTATGATGATTTTGCTAAGTGCTTAATATTGTTCTTGTCCTCACACGGTATCTTATTTTGATTTAATTAGTAAAAGTGGACAATATATAAAATTATATAACAAATTTCTGCTGACTGCATCCATTCCGGTCCATATATACCTGTGCACTTCTCAAATTGTTTTGAAAGACATAATACTTTCCCGAGGCAGGTTTAATAGTGCTGGGTAAAGCTAGAATTCTGTCTGTTTGCCATTTTGTCAACAAATGAATGTTATTGGATGCCACACAGACAGTACTCAAGTTCTTGTCAATATTGGCTGACCTTTCCTTCTACTTGCCTAAAAAGACTAGTTACACAGATGTGGCAAAACCATTCTCTAATCTAATGTGAGGTTCATTGTGGACGGTTTTGAAAGATGTTTAACTTTACCGCAAATCATAGTCCAAATAAGCAAATCCAAGGACATGACACTGGATAATGAAAGCCTTTTAAGTTGGAAGATAATATGATAGAAACAGACTAAACTAAAAGTAACTGGAGAAATACTTTAAATACTTTATATTTTAACAGTATCATACTTGTGGCTTAGTCAAAAATGCATAAACACACAATTAGGGGATACCATCAAATAAAAATATTATAGTCTGGTGGTCACTTTTTGCTTAATTGTGTTACATGAAGCACTATCCTGCTCAGATATGGGTTATTTTTCCTTTCTAACTTAAATCTGTTTATCTATTATTATCTGTCTAAAATTAGACAGATTTTAGAAGAATTAAACAGAAGAGGAATACAGATTACAGGTTCTTTCGTGAAATTTCCTTCTCAATTGAATTCCATTTTTTTCCAGCAGTCCATGTAATACAGTTTTCAGCAAATGAAATTATGTATGTGACTGCCAGGCAAAAAAGCACCATTCAGCTATTCTTTTCTAACAGAAGAAGCTATGTGTCCCCAAAGCTTTTGGGTTGATGAGTCTCCTTAAAAGTTTGACAATGTGCCATGGGCGCTTTCATGATCTAGTGCAAACTGAGGAAAATATTTGCTTAGTTAAATTCTTTAGAGGAATAGTAAATAACAAAATGTCAGTTTTCAAACAGGTAAGGCTATCAAGAAAAAGCAAATAATCCAACTACCAAATGAAAAAAATCAAAATCAAGGCCAGAGCTCTCAAAATTTATCCCCATAGTGTGGGGACAGCAGGCTACTGGTGGAAGATAAGGAAAATATCTCCAACATATACTTCAAAAAAAAAATAGAAACAAAGAAAACAAGATATGCATCATGCCAAAAAAAGGAAAAAATACAAGTCAGTTCCCCCCACATATATCCATAAGGAAAATAAGGCATAAGATTTGGTATAGAAAAACAAATACTTCACAACGATACATTTATCATAGCCAAAAAAATCCCTTCTTTTTCCATTCTCCAAGCCCTAGGATGCTTCCTAGCATTTCCTCAGTTTGTTGACAAAATTTTCTGAATGTCACAGTTTGGGCCAATTTTCATTTTTAGTTTCGTAGAATGCTAGGTATGTTGAGGACAACAGCTCAACTGGATAAATAAACAACAACATCCCTTAACTTTTTAGGAGGTGGAAATAAGGCAGGTTAAAGCTTAGACTTGAGGTGGTGGAATATCATGCAGTTAATAAAATCTCATTTCTCACCCATTACTGGCAGTTCCTCCCTTTTTACTCCTTCTTTAAATTATCGCTGTCTCACTATTTCTTAGAGAAAGGCCATTGAACGATTCTGTAGTGAGGTCAAGCGTTTGTGCCATGCAGAGAGAAGGAAAGACTTTGTTTCAGAAGCGTATCTACTGACATTGGGAAAGTTTATCAATATGTTTGCAGTCTTGGATGAATTGAAGAACATGAAGTGCAGTGTCAAAAATGACCATTCTGCTTACAAAAGGTGAGATTAATACATATGTATGTATTTTAATATTATTGCTTATTGCTGAGATCTTTGGAAATAAGGAGGGGATGTGGTAGCTCAGTGACTTAAACGCTGAGCATGTCAATCAGAAAGGTTGGCAGTTGGGCGGTTTGAATCCCTAGCACCGCATAACGGAGTGAGCTCCCGTTACTTGTCCCAGCTTCTGCCAACTAGCAGTTTGAAAGCATGTAAAAATGCAAGTAGAAAAACAGGAATCACCTTTGGTGGGAAGGTAGCAGCATTCTGTGGGCCTTTGGCATTTAGTCATGCCAGCCACATGACCACGGAGACATCTTCGGACAGCGCTGGCTCTTCGGCTTTGAAACAGAGATGAGCACTGCCCTCTAGAGTTGGGAACAACTAGCACATATATGTGAGAGAAACCTTTACCTTTACCTTGGAAGTAGGGCCAGTGCTTTTTCCAAAGTTATTAGTACTTAGTCATGAAATAGAGGCTTCTAAATCCTGTTTTATGTCAAAATATATTTATGGTGGAATAAAAATAATGAAATGCCATTCTTGTAATAGTTTGGTGGCCCCTTTTATAAGTCTGTGTTACTGAGCAATATGCTGGTATGGTGTTCCAATTTATCAACAAAATTGAATTTACTCTTATTTTTTTAGAGCAGCCCAGTTTTTAAGAAAAATGGCTGATCCTCAGTCTATTCAGGAATCACAGAACCTCTCTATGTTTCTAGCAAACCATAACAGAATCACTCAGGTAGAATGTTCTTTTTTATCTTTTTATCAAATATTATGATATTTAAATAAGTTTACTTTGACCTTACATGTATGCTTTGGACTTGAGTTTGGAGAATACAGTACATCGTAAGAAATATATTTATCACTTTTAGACCTTATTTGTATTTGGGACTTCGGGCCTTATTAAATGCAAGTGGTTGCATAGGAAATTAGTCAGCTTGGACTATTTAGAAAACACTGTGCATTATGAAATCAATATAGATGCCACTTATACATCAACTCCATGAAATAGCAAACGCCGTGCAAGGCTTTTAACCACATTTGCATAGCAACAAATTACTGTGTTTTTATTCTATACAACAGATGTGTTAACACACACACAAACATACAAATACATAGAAACACACACACACACACAGAGTGAGAAATGCACAGTCAGGAATATGCCCTCCTAATAATCATTTGGCATAATCCACTACTAAATCTCTTGTCCCTCTGCCATTTCAACAAAAGAAAAAATATATAGCGCATGGTTGAATATGGAGTTCTTGGTGCTTTCTGAGCTTGGTTGTTTGCTTACAGACGTTTCATTATCCAACTAGGTAACATCATCAGTATGATTGAGAGTAGGGAGTGCTTCCTCTTTATGTATAGTTATATATTATGTATATATTATGTATTTGCCCTGCGCCAAGGTTTTGTTTTATTTTGTTTTGTTTGCAGAGGGGAGGTGTTTGATGGAGGATGGGGAAATAAAGAGCACCAAGAACTCCACTCTATTTTTTACACAAACACTTAAATTATTGCTTTTGCAGCCTTTGTAAACAACTATCTTTTGCAAGCTACTAAATGTAGAATTGGCTAGTGCAGAAGTAAAAACTATTGTCTTTTCCAAAAAAAAATGGTGTTAGCAGAAATACATCGGGAATAGGTAGATGGTAGAAAACAGTAGCTATAGGAAAAGAGAGGTTTAATCATTCTTATACTAACCAACACTGCATACAACTATTTAGAGCAAAGGGAATGTTTGATGTAAGCAATACTCGCTTAAATTAATTCCTTGCCTACACACTGCAGGGAAGATGCTGAATTAAATTAAACTTTACAACTGTTTATTTTGTTCTCATTGAAAATTAGTGAGGGTCTTGTGGGAATTTTTTTTAAGTGCCTGCATCAGCAGCTGGAAGTGATCCCTGGTTATGAAGAACTGTTGGCTGATATTGTCAACATCTGTGTGGATTACTATGAAAACAAGATGTATTTGACACCCAGTGAGAAGCATATGCTCTTGAAGGTAACTTCTTTCCATTCTCCACAAATGTATTTTAGCCATCTTTCAGTTTTTCCCCAAGTACTTTGTGATGCCTGTTTTCATGGTGCATATCTTGGGGTGGAGTTGTTGTTAGGTTTTGGGTTTTTTTGCATTTTTCTCTTTTTAGATTGTATACAGGTTTAATTTTTAACTTCTCTATGAAAAGATGACTTTTGGATTATTAAAAGAAAAATTTAAAACTATTTAAAAACATACATTCAAAAAATCCTGCAAGTCTTTTTCAGAGTCAGTTTGAAAATCCTTTATTTATCTAAGGGATGGAATGCCTGTGGGTCATAGAAAGGCCCCAATTTTGTGTGTTTGTGTGTGTGTGTGTGTGCGTGCACGTGCGCAGGCTTTCTAAAAAGTGCAAATGGAAGATGTACAAGAAAGCCAAGGTAAAATATCTTTACATTCAGAAAAGAGCTGCCAGTCAGAGTGGACAATATCGAGTCAACTGGACAAATACTTCAAAGCAATTTAAGGAAGCTTCCTATAATATTGGAAATCAAAAGTATGTTATGATTAGTCATAGAGTAAATGTAGTCTCAAATATTATGAGAGAGATGTGATTTTTTTAATTGAAAATTTGTGCATAGAATATGCTCTTTTCCTTCTTTCAAACATTAACTATTAAATGGCTATGATAAACATTCAGATGTTGCTCATATTTTTCTTTTAGGTGATGGGTTTTGGTCTGTACCTGATGGATGGAAATGTCAGTAATATTTACAAATTAGATGCTAAGAAGAGAATCAACCTCAGCAAAATTGATAAATTCTTCAAGGTCAGTGTATGGCTTGAATCTGGTTCATGATTATTTCCAGAGGAACCTGAGATTACCTGTATTGATACAGTCTAGGGATAAAGCGCAAACAGGAGGATTTGACATGCTGGAACCAAGGGTGCGATTCAATCGCAAACATCTGATTATTTGCACAATGGAAAATAAACAATTAGGGGTTTTTATTCTATCTGTTTTAACAGCCTGCTAATATTTCTGGAAAAAATGTCCTGATTAAAATCAGATTCATGAAAATTAATTCCATATCTACCACATTTCACCTGTGCAAAATAAACTCTAACAATCATCAGCACAGCATGCATCATAGACAGGAATTCTTCTGTTTACCTTGCCTTCTTCGGGGAAAACCTTGTTCCTGCAATGGACATAGCTACATATATTAGGACAATAGGTTGATCATCCTTTAGATAGTGGTGAATTCCTTAATAGAATGTGAGTTACTGTGCACAAACTTTTCCATTCAGATACTTTTGTTTTTAATTTTCATTTTTTAAAAATGAAATAGGTGGGGGGAAACGAAAGAGAATGCACAAAATTATAAGAGGGGGCGGGACTAAAGCAAAAAACAAAAACATACAGGGCATCCATATTTATGGAGACACATACATCAATAAATGGAAGCTGTGGCTTCTTTTCAGGTACTTTCTGAGTAAAATGAGGTGTGGATAAAGGAGAGAATAAAAAAACATTCTTACGGAATTCACTGTAATGGCTGAACTGTAAAACACATAATTTGGTTTGTTTTTTTCTTCTGATATATCCTCTCCCCCCCCCCCCGTTCCTCTATTTTTTTTGTGGGGGGGGATCAGTTGTGCACTATTCTCAGGCTGGCACTAAACTTTTAAAAACATGGTAATGCTGACTTTGGCTGATCTCTGAAAGTTAAGAAGGGTTGGACGTGCTGGGAGGTCATGTGGAATCTATCCAAAAATGCTAAGGCTATAGAAGAGACTAGATTGAGAACTTTTTATTTAAAAAATGGTATTCCAGAAGAATATAGCTCCGAACAGATGCCCAAGGAGATCACCTGTGAGGACATCAGAAGTTAAACTCAACTGGATGGAAACTTTATTATCATTATAATTGCATAAAAAGTGTTCTGATTGTTTCCCTCTTTCTTGATTTAGCTCTAAATAACCAGATAAAGCAACAGCTGCAGTGATTTTAGATAACAGGTTTGTGTAAATAGTATTACCTGCTGAGCTTAGAAATATTCAACCTAGAATTTGCTATAGGTTTCTGTCAAAAATGGTTCCTATATATGGACTGAGAGTAGGACCTGCACATGATAGAAATTTCAACTCATCTTAAAAAGTATGGCTACCATTCATGTGTACCTTCTGTATCAACATAAAAAAATGTCTGGCCATTTAGCCTGCTTCTTTCAAAAGACATTATTGTCTTTTATTATGGTACTTTTTCATGCAATGGTGCATTTCAAACAGAGGATGTAGCATTTCTCCTGCTGAAAAATTGTGAAGTGAAAGGTTAATTGAGAATTAAAGTTCACAATTATCTACAATTGTTTGCAAAAGTTTTGAAAGTTTCAAAATAGCAACCATTGTATATAAGCAGCCAAACATACAGGTGAAACTTGGAAAATTAGAATATTGTGCAAAAGTTCATTTATTTCAGTAATGCAACTTAAAAGGTGAAACTAATATATGCAAATATATATATCATTACATGCAAAGCAAGATCATTCAAGCCGTGATTTGTCATAATTGTGATGATTATGGCGTACAGCTCATGAAAATCCCAAATCCACCATCTCAGAAAATTAGAATATTACATGCAATCAATAAAACAAGGATTGTACATAGAACAATATCAGACCTCTGAAAAGTATAAGCATGCATATGTACTCAGTACTTGGTTTGGGCCACTTTTGCAGCAATTACTGCCTCAATGTGGCGTGGCATGGAAGCTATCAGCCTGTAGCACTGCTGAGGTGTTATGGAAGACCAGGATGCTTCAATAGCAGCCTTCAGCTCTTCTGCATTGTTCGGTCTCATGTCTCTCATCTTTCTCTTGGCAATGCCCCATAGATTCTCTATGGGGTTCAGGTCAGGCGGGTTTGCTGGCCAATCAAGCACAGTAATCCCATGGTCATTGAACCAGGTTTTGGTGCTTTTGGCAGTGTCGGCAGCTGAAAAATGAAGTCAGCATCCCCATAAATCTCATCTGCGGAAGCACAGTGGTCCAAAGTCCTGTTGCTCCTTGGTCCAAAGTCCTCTTTTCTGATGACAGAAACTTTTGCATCTCATTTGGAAATCAAGGACCCAGAGTATGGAGGAAGAATGGAGAGGCCAATCAAGCACAGTAATCCAACGGGCATTGAACAAGTTTTTGGTGCTTTTGGCAAAAGTTGCTGTCATCAGAAAAGAGGACTTTGGACCAAGAGGCAACAGGATTGGGATTTTCATGAGCTGTACGCCATAATCATCACAATTATGACAAATCACGGCTTGAATGATCTTGCTTTGCATGTAATGAGTCTTATCTCCTATATTAGTTTCACCTTTTAAATTGCATTACTGAAATAAATGAACTTTTGCACAATAGTCTAATTTTTCAAGTTTCACGTGTAGTTCCTATTATCAGGGCAATAGATCGTTGCTGTAAACCTTCAGGTGCCCTCTCCAATGGCTCATTTTGTAGCAGTTCAGTTTGGGGCATTGCTAAATGCTTATTCTTGCAAGTTCATTAAAATGAGTTGTTTCCATTGTTAAGTGTAACTCAAAAACTACATTGTGGCTACAGTACATCACCTCTAATTACTAATTGCTAACATTCTACATACTGCTGTTCAAACATAACAATATGTGTTTCTTTTAGCAAATGAAGGAAATATGAATATGGTAAATATATAATCTATTATTGGTCAAGTCTCAGCCCACCTGCAAAATCGCAACTGCTAAGAATCTTGCTTAATTAAAAGAGAAGATTTTAAATTAAGATATTTGTATACATGTTCAATTTCACCATCCATTGAAGCTATTGCCTTGTTCCAGAATGAATTCCTCTGTTCACACATATGCTTGTGAACGAGAGCTGATTTACATGTTTCATTCTTCCTCTTGCATGCAAATATTAAAGTGATTTTATGCATTTGTCAAACATTAATATGTAAATTTCTTCCATAAGCTTAATATTTGGAGTGCTAGAATTTCAAAAATGGTACCCAAAGTTTAAGAGTCCTCAATATCACATAAAAGACCACTGGATTCTTGTACCTGTTTAAAAAATAGTGTTCAATCTATGTCAGGCACGGTGTAGATCTATTCTAAAACCTATTTATAATCTGAGTTAGACTGTGATAGTCTTCCATTATCTAATAACATCTCTGTATACAGATAGTTCTTTTAACTAACAATAAGTGGGATTGTTAAACAATGTGATCATGTAGCAATATGATCATTTTTTTTTACTCTTATTTTTTGTAAGCCGCCCGGAGTCCTTTGGGATAAATAAATAATAATAATAATAAATAAATTGCACAATCTCCATGCCAATTTACAACAGCAATTCTGGCAGTTTCAATTGTTAGGCTAATCCCTCATGGTTGCAATGGCCCATGGTCATGGTCGCCCTTTGTAACCTCCTGCTGGCTTCCCCATTGACATTGCTTGTCTGAAGCTGACCCTGAAGGTTGCAAAAGGTGAACATAAGACCATAGTACATTGCAATGTCATAACTGCAAGTTGATTTCCAAGTGCCCAAATCAAAATCGCTTGATCACAGAGACTATGAGGACTAGTTATGTGTCTCCCTCAGCACTATTGTAACTTTGAATGCTTGCTGAACAAGTAGCTATTAAATGAGAACTACCTGCAAGTTAGAAAATTAACTTTACTCGGAAAAAAATCAGCACTATCCCTCAGCACTATCGTAACTTTGAATGGTTGCTGAACAAGTAGCTATTAAATGAGAACTACCTGCAAGTTAAAAAATTTACTTTACTCGAAAAAAAAATCACAGTGAAAGAAATCCTAGCTCTGCTCTTTAAACCTAGTGTGTTAGTAACTAGCTGCTAATTGGTTGGTTCAACTTTGATGATGTAGTTCATAGTTTGATGATTTAGTTCTATTTGGATAGAGTGAATAATTCAAATGAATCACTGTAATCAAAAACATTCTCTGGAGAAGGATGGAAATGAGGTCACTTTTTCTATGGAGATTCTCAGTCATCCAAATCATGGTTGTCCCAAATATGCTTTTTCCAAAAGGCTTCCCCCTTAAAGACCTTTCACATCTCATCCAAGAAGCTTCTTTAGTTCTGAAATGAAGAAGAACTGAAGAAGCTTCTGGGATGAGAAGCAAAATGCCTTCAACGAAAAACAAAGTCCAGTTGCCTTTTGGGAAAAAGCATCTTTGGGAGAAGTCACTTTGTTGAACAAAATCTGACCATGTTTAATCCAGGAGCACTCCTGGAAGACTATGGTTTCCTTTTACGAAAAAAAAATAACCATTGTATAAAATCATTGTTCTATTGTTTTTGTCAATAAAAATGGGCATATAATTTCAAACTATTTTAAAAAAATAACCTTTACTATTAGTTTTTTTTTTTTTGCAAACATGAGTATTTAAGGCTACCATATTGGGTTGCAAAATTTAGTTCATTAGATGGCAGCAAAGATTCAGATTTTTGTAACCTACAAATGGTAATCCAAGATTATTAATAAATTCAGATAATTGCTTCAAGTGAAGCATATAATCATATACTGAAAACTTTCCAAGTGCAAATTTCCTTTCTCATTAGCCAAAGCTATTTTCATTTTTAGTTCTCTGAGACTCTATAATAATCTGAGACAATTGAGAAGACTCGGCTTCATATTTAATAAACGAAATATGTGATTCAAGATTTATCATGAGAGCAGAAACCCCACTTTCTTGTCTGGATAACAACCTTTTACATGTGTTGAGATTGATGGCTGGGTGTGGTAGCAGTAAGCAAAACAGGAAGTAAAAGGTGAAGATATATTTCCTGGGTTAAGGCGATCATATTAGGGTGACCAGGTGCAGAAGAATTTAATGCTCATGCACTTTTACTACTTCTGCTGACATTCCTCTTTTAGGCAGTTATTAAAGCAATAGAAGTTCTACCCTCTTGTGCACTTGGCCAGCGATTTAGAGCCATTGTTTTGTTTTCACCTGATAGTACTGCAGGTAATCTTCAATTTACAACAACAGTTCATTTAGTGACTGTTCAAAGTCACAACACACTGAAAAAAGTGTCTTATGACCAATTTTGACACAACCATTGCAGCATTCCCATAGTCATGTGATCAAAATTCAGATGTTTGACAACTGACTCATATTTATGACAGTTGCAGTGTCCCAGGGTCATGTGATCACTCTTTGCAACCTTCCAATGAGAAAACCAGATGCACTTAACAATCATGTTACCAGCTTAACAACTGCAGTGATTCACTTTGCAACTGTGTCATGAAAGGTCACACAATGGAGCAAAAATTCACTTAACAAATGTCTTGCTTAGCAACAGAAATGTTGGGCTCAATTGGGGTCGTAAATCGAGGACTACCTGTATTCCTCACACTAGAACCCATGGGACATGACTGCTTCTTTCTAATACATGCCATTGAGAAGATGGTCTCAAGACCATCAATTAGTATTTCTTTTTCCATATATCCCTCCCACACTTAATGTTAGTGGAGTGTTCCAATGTACTATATTGTAAGAAAAGGTGTAGTTTTTGAATAGACCTAGCATTCAGAAATCTTGCAGAGGTAGTTTTCAACAGGACTGGTGCCCATGCAAAATAATGATGAAACTGCTAGCTAAAAATTGTACTGACCTGATCTGAATCATCATAATAACGCACATTTCTCGGCTTCACCATGGAAATTCACAAACTATTTTGCTCCTCCCAATATTGTCAGGAATACTCTTTCTAGTTTTTTAGCCCCCTCTGGTGGTTAAACACTTCTTTACACCATGTGTCGCACTCATACCAAAAGAAGCCTTTTTACCTTCTTTAAACCATTTCTTGTTTTTTCTTCCAGCAGCTGCAGGTGGTTCCTTTATTCGGCGATATGCAGATAGAGCTGGCCAGATACATTAAGACCAGTGCTCACTATGAGGAGAACAAATCCAAGTGAGTGCCTGCCATAATGTCTCTTGGCTTTGGTGTGTCTTAGTCTACTCTTCCACTCGTGTGTAAGCTCACTGCGTGATTGCCTGTGAGCCTGTGTCCGAGTGATTAGATGACTGAACCTAAGAATGAGTGCTTTGCTAAGGATGTAGGTCACAATATGATTTCCTATTTTCTCTTTACTGTATCTTGAAAGACACTGATTCTACCAATTCTATACAGTTGAATGTACCTTACCTCCCTGAAATAAACCAATTCTTCATTGGTTCCCTAACCAGATCTCCCAGTAAGTCCTAAAAATGAAATGGAAAGGGGGAGGGTCCTTGGTACTCTTTGAACTTGCTTGTTTTCTTGCAGATGTTTCATTTCCCAAACTAGATAACATCAGTAGCCAACATCCAAAGTAGCCAATAGCAAACTGATCAACCAAAGAATCTCTAAGACCACCAACGCTGACAGGCAAGCCACTAGAATATAAACTGACAGCAAACTGCACTCCATACTAGCCTGATGATGTTGCCTAGTTTGGGTAATGAAATGTCTGCAAGAAAACAAGCAAACAGAGAGCACCAAGGATCTCTCATGTCAACCTTCAGCTTCAAATAGTCTCCTTTATTAATATAATGGAAAGATAACTCATGCAGAGAGTGTAGTCTTTTAAACGTTGGATCCTCAAGTACTGCCATTTTTGGAATTAAATGTTCTTCAACCTTAATCTCCGTTCCCTGATATTTTCCGGTTCTTAGATATTCCAACATCTCAGGCTGTGGCCTTGAACTGATTGAGTCTCTAAAAGTCCCTTTTTTATTTATTAAAGGATCAATTCAAGAATAATTTTAGAATTGTTCTGAAGATGCAATTAAATCAGATTATTATTTTACCCTTGAAGTGACAGTCCAGATCTTTTGAGACTTTTCTCTGTTTGGCTGCACAGAGTTATTGCCTTCTGATGACAAATCCAGGGATGCAACTATTGAAGATTTATACCAAGTATAAGACTTATACTTCTGTCTTATACCAACACTTTTCAAGCTCAGTGAACTCTGCCTACCATTCAAAATTCTTGCGTTCCTAGAGTTTTTCCCTAGGTCCGGCAGATTTTGCTCCTAACCTTAAACTTTCTTAATTCTTCCTTGCTATTTCCATCTTAATTTCAGTTTCAAATCTCACCCGGTCGTTTGGCTAGTGAGGGGATGCCCTAATACCCATGTTTTCCCCAAAATGAGACCCTGTCTTCTAAAAAATTTTGCAACCAAGAAAGTCACCAAGTCTTATTTTTGGGATGGGGAGTCGTCCACTGATTCACCTCACTTGCATGCATCACCCCCCCCCCACACACACACAGCCTCCTTTTCACTGTCAGAGGCCTTCAGAAATTTCTTCTGGGGCTGGCAAGGTCAGCAAGGCTTTCCTGAAGGCCTCTGCAGCTGTTAACAGAGCTCTGGATTGATTGATTGATTGATTGATCAATCCAGAGCTCTGTTATCAGCTACAAAGCCTTGCTGGCTGCAGAAGAAATAGGCCAGCGAGGCAGGTGTCGGGGTGTGCGAGCCCTGGCTGCAACTGTCCGAAGGTAAGTAGTAGGGAAGCTCCACACCTCATCCCCACCCTAGCTTAATTTTTACCCGTGCACCTTGGAGTGGCTGGAGTCTTAATGAGGTCTTATTTTGGGGGTAGGGCTTATATTGGGTGCATGTGTAAACATCAAGCTAGGATTTACTTTTGGAGTAGGTTGTATTTTCAGGAAAACACGGTATTACAGATCTGTTTAATCCAAACAAGGATGTAGATTACCTTCCTCCGACTTTATGAATGTTCACTAGTCAGGCTGGCTAAATGTCTCTAACTAGCAAATTGTCCATAAATTATAGCCATAAAGATGTGTCTTTGGGGATACAGGAAGTGATTGCTAGAACCAAGTGCAGATCAATAATTTTCACTGAGAGTTTATATGCATATGGTGGCCAACATCTGAATACCTGTGTGTATAAGATGATGAAAATGGAAAGGAATGATTGGATTTGTTCAACTATGTACATGTGAAGTACATGGCAGAAAAATGGATATGAGTGTCAATATGTAGGAGTGATGATATACTTTGGGAATATATTTGCATATATTAAATTCAGTGTCTGTACTTGTATGTTGACTGTTATTTGTTTGCGTGCTTGGCAGCTGTGAATGTAGGTATGAATGCTCATCCTGTGAACATGAATGTGACCTAGTGTGCCTGCTCTGGGTAATTTTTATCCACATTTTTCAATTGGATAGAAAATCCTCCAGAGCATGAACACAGCACTCTATCTGTCCAAAAGGATTCTCGGATTGGGTTTTAGGAGGACAACAAAAGAAATATAGCATAAACTCTAGTTACTCACAACTGGAATTGTTTTCAGTGGAATTGTTCATAGGATGAATATGGATCTTGGGGAGCCTTTTCAGTGGTAGCTTAGAGAGGACGGGTTTGTTTATTTATTATTACTTTTGGTGCTGCCCATCTGCCCTATAAGACCTTTGTAAATGAAATCACAATTAAGGGTTGAATTATGACCACCTGTCTTGATATGGAATCCTACAAAGCAATGCTGACTGGCTGTATTTCAAGCAGCCTCCGCTGTAGCAATTTCTAGGCATGAAGTGTAAGAGTTGCAGTTCAATTTATTGCAAGATGTAAATCCAAAGTGGCTCAACCATACAAAGATCACACAATTTGATATGATGCATGCCTCTCAGTTGGCAGTTTCAGTTTCCATTTCACTACACAACTTGGTGACTTTATTTGGGGATAACTACCAAGATTCGAACCAAATAAACAGTTTCAGTTTCTCAAATTTAGATCAGAAGGCTGGCAGTCACAGAATTATTGCTAATAAGAGACAATCACTAATTACTGCAAAAAAGAATTCAGGTTATAATTGGATTTCATTTTTGGAATTCATGGTGTTCATTGAGGGTTTATTTATTTCGTTTTATAGTATCTGACTAATGGCTTCCATACTAGCATAAATCTGTATGTTGTTTCTCACTCATCATTCTAACCTTCTATTGCCAAAATAAGTTGGATTTTAAACTCAGCCCAGTCCATGGAAGTATTTAACAATGTGTGTTTAAATCCCATTTCTAATCCATTCTACTCCATCCCAGTAATCAAACTGCGAACTATTTCTTCCACTCATCTTTACTTACTAACAATTACTTTCTTATTCAGTTTCTAAGCAGAGCAGTATCGCCTCCTGAGCCTCTTTCTCCTTCCTTGGAGAAGAGAGTATGAACAATAACTTGGCTGCACAACAATTGTGGGGTTTTTTGTTCCTGCACATTCATGCCCTTCTTTTCCTTTTTGTCTCCCTAATTCATTTCCATCCTTGTGGTGAAATGTAATTAACTGTTGTTTTTTTTCTTGTATGGCCTTTTAATTTTGTGTAATGGAATAGATTATATATGGCAGGTTGGGCTAGTGCAGCAAAATATCTGATCACCAACCTGTTGATGATTTCTTTGGGGAACAGTACACTGGAAGGGTAAGAGCAAAGTATTGGATTTCTGAACATCTGGAAATATAATAGGACCTAATCATCACTGTCAACATAATTAAGAGAATTGCATCTGCTTCAATATCACCAAGGATATATAGTCCCTGAAATGGTATTTTAAAATGCCCCACTCTTTCAAAATAAGCAGCAAATTTTGAATAGCAGAATTGGCAATAAATATTGTTTTCTGACATTTAAATAGAAGTCAGGTTCATTTGCTACATTTAAGAATTATTCATAGTCCTGTAAAAGAAGAAGGCTAAGTTCATGGGAAATCATATTAAAGATGGGTCATTATTGATGTCATCTTAAATGGAGAAATTGTGAATTTATAAGATTTAGACATTCTAATTTGAGAACTTTATAAAGCATTTGCTACTTACTATGATTCTCTGTTTTATCTGAATAGATGAATCATAGCTATGGACCTTGCTCTGGCAGACAGGAAAAGGAAACTATTCTAAACTATGGTTTGCTATTATTATTTAGGATTGCCAGGTGTATCAAATCATTTTTGTCCCTTATTTATTTCCTAATTCAATTTTTAACTTTTTTTGCTGATGTTATTCTATATTGGCATAGATACAGACTGTTATAAATGTAGGTTAAATAGACCCCAATTTTTGATTCTAGACATCTTTTCCTTATATACTTTTGCTTACAGTATATATAGTTTCTTAAAGACCAGACCTCAAATTCTGTTATGCACTTATTGAGTGAATAATTCCATTTGTCATCTATGGATTTGCTACCATACTTTTACCACAAACATAAAATAAGTAAAATAAACATACCAAGTGTAGGATAAATTATGAAATTAAAAAACATATCTATTCCAACAACTATAGTTTTCAGTTGTCCGTTACTGATTAATGCACTATATCAAAAGACATTGGATCAAGTGAGATATTAGTGGACCAGTGGACCAAAGTTATCTTGAGTAATAACTGTAGAGTCAGAAATGAGTGTTAACTTAAAGACATTGGTTTTCTGCCCAGATGGACATGCACTCAGAGCAGCATCAGTCCACAGTATAACATCTGTGAACAGATGGTACAGATCCGAGACGATCATATCCGGTTTATCTCTGAACTTGCTCGCTACAGCAACAGTGAGGTAAGCTTCCATGGAGGCGTATATTGCGCAATCCATGTGTGAAAGAATAAATGTTGTGCGTGTTCTATGGGCAATTCGTTATTACTCGGTTTCTATGTTTGATTATGGTGTTGGAATGCAAATAGCTTGCCTCTTGGAGATTTAGATGATGAATGTCCAATTCTGTCTATTCCAACCAACAGCAGCTCTCCAGATAGTCAGAATAGAAAGATTTTCCTCATTCAAAAGTATGTAACTTTCTCTGTTCTTCTGTGTCATAGATACCGTCTGCAGTCTAAATCTTATTTACTGTTTTGCATAGAAAAGTATATAATGCAATATCCCAGGGCCATGAGCAGTTCTGGGGTGCCTTGTATGCTGCCTGCAATTTTTTTCAAAGGTTGCCTTTAAATTGTACGTTTTTAAATTTAGGGTAAAATATTAAAAATAATCTTTGTAATTCTGTTAAATTTACTTTTTTTCAATTAAACTTAAAATATTGGTTAAACCAAATCAATTTTAGTCTTTGTCCAGATTCCATCTACTTATTTTAATTGTGGATCCATTATACAATTGAAGAATAAATATGAACCTCCTCCTGAAAATAGTTAAACATCCGTAGGTGTTCCTACAGGGATGCAGTGGCTCAGCAGCCAAGACACTGAGCTTTTCAATCAGAAAGGTCGGCAGTTCGAATCCCTAGTGCAGCATAACGGGGTGAGCTCCCATTACTTGTCCCAGCTTCTGCCAACATAGCAGTTTGAAAGCATGTAAAAAATGCAAATAGAAAAATAGGAACCACTTTGGTAGGAAGGTAACAGCGTTCAGTGCACCTTCGGCAATTAGTCATGTCGGCCACATGACCACGAAGTCGTTGTCGGACAGTGCTGGCTTTCGGCTTTGAAACTGATATGAGCACCATCCCCTAGAGTCAGAAACAACTAGCACATATGTGTGAGAGGAACCTTTACCTTTAGGTGCTACTAGGCCTCCCAAATTGCTTTTAGTGCTGTCAGATAATATACTGTTCAGCATTGTTTAAACCTACCACCTGTATAGGTTGGATAGCTAAGGCCTTTCTCATTTCAAAGTTTTAAAAATATTCACAATTAGTTAGTGGGCAGATGGTTGCCTGCACAATAGAGGGCACTATGCTACACAATATATTTGCATATGTAAACCCAAAGGAGAAGTTATCATTGAATTTCTCTTTTACAGGAGCTAGATATTTACTGTTAGCCAAAATGTTTCCAAAAGAATTCAGTGAAAGTTACAATAATGAAGAAATTCAGGTGTTGGTACTTCTACATTTTTCTTTGAAGATCTTTCTAGATCTTTGAACATGTAGGAAATTGAATGAAGTTTTTATAATTGGGTGTTATCTTTGAACTATATTGTTTGGGATACATAGGTGAAGGACTAGAATATGAAACTGATTGGAGGAATCATGTCATTATGATGTCAGCCATCTGTGTATTTTATCTTGGAAGCTTTCCAGTAATTCTGGATTTGAAATCCATCCACAGTCATTGATTGAGATGGACTGTTATAGAAATTGAGTAAATAAATCAATACATTAATTTCTCAGTTCTTCCCCTCATTCCCTCTATCCATCAGTTAACTCTTGTTGGTAAATATTTGCAATGTCATGCTCAGTTAATGAAAATAGCAACATGAAGCAACGAAAGGAAAAGATTCCTGAGTGAGACAGATATCTACTCCTTTTCCAGGTTGTAACAGGCTCAGGATTGGACAGTCAGAAGTCAGATGAAGAATATAGGGAGCTTTTTGACCTGGCTTTACGGGGACTTCAACTTTTGTCCAAGTGGAGTGCACATGTGATGGAAGTGGTAAGGTTTTTTTTTCCTGATACATTTATATGTTGGTTTTTAAGGTAGAGCTGCCTTCAGGATAAACCAGAGTCTTGAACATGTTTTAATTTACTTTTCCTCTAAAGCTTGCAAAAATTGAACTTATTTAAAAATGTGCATGCCTGTGTATTGTTCACAAAACCTAACTTAAAAAAATAGAATCTACATATCAGAGGTTGGGATTCATGTATCTTTCCTACCAGTTCGCAAATGTGAGTGTGCGTGCGTCTGCACATGCTCACTGCCTTCTGCGCATACACAGTGCTTGCGCATTACATCGGGGCAGGCGGGCAGAGCCTCCCGCAGCCACCGCTACCATTTTGCCCGAACCAGAGAGAACCAGCTGAGTACCACCTCTGCTACATATACTGGAGAAATTATGTTCTAGGCTGAATTTAATATTTTCCGAGAAATCAGTATATTGGATTTTTCCAATTGGATTTTTCTGTTGTTGTTTTTCTCCTCGAAGTATTCTTGGAAGCTAGTCCACCCGACGGATAAGTTCTGTAACAAAGATTGTCCAGGCACTGCTGAAGAGTATGAGAGAGCTACCAGATACAATTATACCAGTGAGGAAAAGTTTGCTTTTGTGGAGGTAGGTGGATGAATCCCTCATTTTTGCCCAGGATAGATAGTTTACTTGAATGGATGACTGAAGCAATCTTGTGTTGAAATGGAATATTGGAGGATCCAGACATTTCTGTCTTCAATTTACAACTGTCCTGTTTTCTCGACTTGTTCTTGTACACTTGTATGCAGAGAAAGTCCACTCAAATCCAGGGCTTTCAGGATATCACAGGAAGAGTCAGTGGTGGATTAAGGCTCACTGGTGTCCTAAGCACTGACAAATCGTGGTACCCACCCATACATACTGTACAAATCTTCATTGTTTTTTCTTTCTTTCTTTCTCAACTTTGTGGTGCCCTCCTTGGGCCTGGTGCCCTAAGCTTGTGCTTAGTCTGCTTAATGGTTAATACACCACTGGGAAGAGTGCTTTTGGGATGCTGTCCTGAGATTTCCTGTGAATGGGCCTGGTATAGTTAAAAGAGCCACACTGACTATTTTTAATCTATGCAGGTTATTGCTATGATCAAGGGCCTGCAAGTGCTCATGGGTCGCATGGAGAGCGTCTTCAACCAGGCTATCAGGAACACAATCTATGCTGCTCTACAGGACTTTGCTCAGGTGACCCTGAGAGAGCCCCTGAGGCAAGCGGTCAGGAAGAAGAAAAATGTCCTCATCAGGTAACTTAATCGCTTGCTAGAAGTTTTGTAAATACATGGACTCTTATTTCATTTTTTTTTCTCCCTGCCTACACCCATTAAATTAGCATGCATATTTCTAAGTGCAGGATTTATTCCATGCATGACTCACAGGAAATTCCAGGCTAAATCAGAGATGGGCTTCAAAAATTTCAGCAACGGGTTCTCTGCCTGGTTGCTGGGTGGGCGTGGCCATAATGGACAGGGCCTACTTGGCCTCCTGCACCATGGTGGTGGTGGGGGGTGCGTTTTCACCTTCCCCAGGCTCCGGAGGCTTTCCTCTAGCCTCTGGGAGGATGAAAACTGCCTCCCACGGGCTCCGGAGACCCTCCAGAGGCTGGAAACAGGCCCGTTTCTGGCCTTCTGAAACTTTCCCCTCCCCGAGCCTCTGCACGGACCCTGCACTTACCTTGCATCCAAAATGGCTCACATGGAGACTCCTGGGAGGGTGGAATGTGCAGGGCCAGCCAGAGGTGAGATTTGGAGGTTCTCTGAACCGGCCATAACATTAGCTACAGGTTCTCCTGAACCCGGGCGAATCTGTAGCAGCCCACCCCTGGGCTAAATTTATAATATTGCCAATTCAAAGGTAGAAAGCTTGGAAAATACTTAGACTGCAAGTGTAGAGAACTGGAAGAAGTATAAACAGTGCCAGGTTAGCTGGAACAAGGGATCAAGCAATTTCAAATACTCACTATCTCCCCAAGCATTTGTATTTAGAAAATCACCATTCCAGACAGTATCCACATATGCTTGATATTTAGCTAGTAATTGCTTCCATAGAGAAGATCTTGATAGGACATGGATTATAGTCATGTCTCTTATAATCATGAAGCCTTGAGGTTGTGGTTTTTACTTTTCTCTAGTTACTATCGGCTGTCATTTAATAGATCAGAACGTTTTGTTTCTCCTATTCTCCCCGCCACCACCGCTTCCATCAAGACACACAATCTCTTTGTCTGTGTGGGTGTATATAATGCGTATGTATGTGTGGGTGTAACTGAAAACAGTCTTCATTCATCTGCTGCTCTGAATGAATTAGCAACTGAAATTAGCCCTTTAATGTGGTATGGGATACTTAACTCTTTTTACATATCAAAATAGTAGCGTTGTTTTTTTATTAATTAGTGCTGATGCTACTATCATTAAATATCAGATTTGTATGATATTACTAAAGCTTCATGCAGTACTTACATAATTACATTTCTACCCTTTTTCTCTGAAAATAAGACCTCCCCGGATAATAAACTCAATCGGGCTTTTGAGCTCATGGACTAAAATAATCCCTCCCCGAAAATATTGCAACATAGCAGCAGGCATGAGGTGACCACGCTCGCTGCCTCCTGCACCTCAAAAATAATAAGACCTCCCTGAAAATAAGGGCCAAGCGCTTATTTCAGGGGCCAAAAGAAAATAATACCATGTCTTATTTTTGGGGAAACATGGTACTTCATATTTAAATTGATTATTTAGTCTTCACTGTAAACACAGCAATTCAGTTTAATGATAGATCCACTCTTCACTTTCCAGTGTTCTTCAGGCAATTAGAAAGACAATCTGTGATTGGGAGGGAGGACGTGAGCCTCCAAATGATCCCTGTCTGAGAGGGGAGAAAGATCCCAAAGGTGGTTTTGATATTAAAGTCCCACGACGAGCAGTTGGACCTTCAAGCACACAGGTATCTGTTCTTTTATTAAGAAGATGCAGGTTAATTTATCAACCAGATGTTTAGAATAGGGTTTTTTTTTATTATACTGTTCAATTTCACACTGACGATGTAAACAAAGACTCAGCCTTTCATCCTTCTGAAGTCAGTAGAATGAGGACCCAGGTTGTTGAAATCAATATGCTGGCTCTGTAAGCCACTTAAGAGAGGACTGTAAAGCACTGGGAAGCGGTATATAAGTCTAAGTGCTATTGCTATGGTGGTCACTTAACATCTGTTGCAAAGAACATTGTAAAATGAGTTGATCACATGATCTACCAGCTTTACAACTGTTATCTCTTACGATCATACCAGGCAGTCTCCATTACAGTCATAATTTAAATATCACCTGTATCCTATTATTTATCCACTTGTACATATCAGAGACTCCCTTCCTCCTTTGAAAGAGATCATTGTAACTATAATAGTAGTAGCAAACCTTCTCTGCTACAAAATGAATCTATTTTTTCACTGAGATCAAGGAGGGAAGTTCAGCTGAGATTCTGATCTCCAAGTGAGTTCCATCTTCCAAGTTCCTTTGAGCAGGCCTGATCAATAGGACACCCTCAGCTGTGGAATAGCTGATATGGACTGATATCACCTCTCTTCCCAGTTTGCACTGAATATGAATATGTTCTCAACTTACAACCACAATTGAGATTGGAATTTCAGTCATAAATCGTGACAGTTGTAAGTCAAGGCACCCATGTGACTAGGCCTGATTTTACAACCATTTTTATGGGGCCTTTAATTGAATCACATGGTTGTAAGGGATAACCCTTTCTCCCGAATGTATGTTTTTTTGCCAGAAACCAATGTAAAACATTAAAAACCACCACAAAAGTAGCAAATCATGATGACGTGATTGCAGGATACTGCAACCAGTCATAAATATAAGCTGGTTGCCAAGCACCTGAAATGGGGGTCATGTGACCAACAGGGGAGCAGTGTGGCATTTTATGACAGCACCTTTCCAAGGCCCTTATAACCATCGTAACCCAAAATAGTTGCTAAACAATTGGTATTAAGTTGAAGATTGCCTGCACTATTATTTATGCATGATTATTATTATTTATCAAAGAATTACTGTAATAACAGTCATCAACGTGTGTTTTCAGCTTTATATGGTGAGAACCATGTTAGAATCCCTCATTGCAGACAAGAGTGGTTCAAAGAAGACTCTTAGAAGCAGCCTGGATGGACCAATAGTTCTGGCCATTGAAGAATTCCATAAACAGTCCTTCTTCTTTACACATCTTCTCAATATAAGTGGCAAGTAGCAACATCAACTCTGAAATTAGTAACCTAGACAGAATTAGCTTGTCAAAAGTAACCAGCTCTGGAACAATGAATTTTCAGTGCATTGTAATTTATATTAAAGAACTATTAGAACTGGGTGTGAACTTGAAAGAAATTGTTAGCCCAATTGTTTAGGTTTAAATAAATTGTGATCTTATTCTTGTAAGAAAACAGTCTAATTTTATATATTTATGTATACAATTTTTTTTTCAGTTCAAATATGCTGTTACATTATCTCCTTATAATATTTTGTAACATGGACTTGCTGTATTCACACACACTGCAATATCTTTTTATGTTACTATGCATTAAACCTGTCTTGCACTTTATTTTGGGGAAATATTATATGTTTTCACTTACACTTTATATTGGGGAAATATTTTATGTTTTCAGAAGCCCTCCAACAGTGCTGTGATTTGTCCCAACTTTGGTTCCGGGAATTTTTTCTGGAGTTGACCATGGGTCGCCGAATTCAGTTCCCCATTGAGATGTCAATGCCCTGGATTCTAACTGATCACATCCTGGATACCAAAGAACCCTCCATGATGGAGTAAGAACTCCCGGATGATATGAAATGTATCCGTGGGTGTCTGTGATAATACTTGAAGGAATTTGATTTAATTTAAATTCAGCTTTGTGCAGGGGTGGGTTCCTGCAGGCACTACTGCTGGTTCGCTCATGAGTGTGCCCCGCACGCACATGTTTGATGCGCCCTGCGCGTACCTGCACAGCTTAAGCGAAAAAACAGAGAACCGGTTCGGAGGTGTGGCAGGAACTGCTGGTTCCAGTGACCCAGGCCACCCAACCACTACCGGTTTGGCTGAACCAGTCCGAACCAGTAAGAACCCACCACTGGCTTTGTGCCTCGAAACAGTCTCCCTGTTTATGTTGCATCTGCCAATCTCTTCAGAAGGATAATTTACTTTTATTTATTACATGTAGTCTAGTGGAGTGAAGGGCTGAAGTGTTCTTAAACAACAGTTTGTTTCATACAGTATAAAGGAATTATGAAGTGGTTTGTATAAAGCAATTTATTTTTTCCCCTTTCGATTTTTAAGGATGTAAGGAAAAATTGATGAGCAGGCCAGTAGATGGGCACTTGGTTGATAGATGCTAGGAGAAATGTTGCAAATGAATGAATTCATGAAAGTTCATGACCATGTGCGATTGGCTGGATTCCATTGTAGCAGGTTTATGAAATACAGTTGTATGCATGATTTTTTTTTTACAGAGCCAAAGAGATTGTAAGTGAATATTGATTTGTAAGGCACAAAATTAAGAAAACTTGCTTTAATATTGTATCAAATGTTATGCAGGCTTTCCTGAAACCAGTAGTTTTAAATTAAATCACATTTTAAAATTTCTACCATAGTTGAGACAAATGCTTGCACAAATATGTCTGTGCTGACCTATTTCATTAATTGCAGGTATGTGCTTTACCCACTGGATCTCTACAACGATAGCGCCTATTATGCTTTGACCAAGTTTAAAAAGCAATTTCTCTATGATGAAATTGAAGCAGAAGTGAGTTCTCTCTCCATTATTTTTGTTAATTATTAATATCAAACATTTGATTTATTTTACATATATCACTTCAACTTTTATAAAGCCTGTTATTATAAAGCCCATTTTTTGTTCTTTTTTCTACCAGGTGAACTTGTGTTTTGATCAGTTTGTGTATAAATTGGCAGATCAAATCTTTGCTTACTATAAAGCAATGGCTGGCAGGTATGAAACTTCTGTTGGTTTGGGGAGTATTGCACCAGCTATTAATGTTCTTCTGTATGGATAAATTAGTTCCCGAGCTGAAAATATATGGTTTGTGTAATGACATTACAAGAAATAGACATTACTGGACATTGATGGAAGAAGATTGTTTATACTCAAACATGATAGCAGCAGTGGTGGGATTCAGCCAGTTTGCACTGATTCAGGAGAACTGGTTGTTAACTTTCTAAGTAGTTTAGAGAACCGGTTGTTGGAAGAAATCTCATTTTGTTTTGTTCTACTTTACATGGTAATCCTGTAAGAAAGGCAGGAAGGAAACATTCTGGTGTTGTTTCTAGCCTAATCTTTATTGCCCTGCTTACAGAAACTGCCTCTCTGATTAACCCACCCAGTCACATGACCACCGAACCCTGCCTAGCCAGCTGGTCATTAGGGGTCATTAAATTATTTGAATCCTACCACTAGATAGCAGTAATTCATAGCAAACCTTTTCAAAGCATTGCTTCTTGCTGTATGATCAATGCTTCTTCAGCAATTAAAAATCAGCTGCTTGAATAATATTACCTAAAATCTATTTTACCTCAGAGAATCAAATCTCCTCCATTATCAGAATGGTAGCTGCTTCTAGAATATTTCATCTTTCCACACATGGTTCACATAATTAATTTGGCAATTCACCTTGTCTTGATAAACTATTGGTTTTGATTTCCGCTAACCAGACGTCCCAAGGTTGCTTAGCAAGTTATTTTAGTTATTGGAAACATTTTTTCCACAGCCAAAAATTTAAGTTTGCAGATTTCTATGATGATGATGATGACAATAGTGACAATAGTCCTAACTAACCATCTTTTCATACTAGCACTGAACAATATCTAGAAAAAAAGGCATAGGGTCTTGTAACTCTATTCAGAGAAGTATTTAAAATTTGTGGAGAGAAAGCAAGAATTGCTTCCATGTCAGTTTCTACTTTGGGCTTCCTTCTGTCTTCCCCCCCTCCCTTCATTATCCCTTAATGCAAGCACTAGATCTTATTACATAGCTCTTCTTTTCACTGGTGTCTTGAGAATAAATGAATTGTAGTGAAGAGACAATCAAGTAAAGATTCTGATGAGTGTTTTTCATTCACAGTGTTTTACTAGATAAGCGCTTCCGGGCTGAATGTAAAAATTATGGAGTGATTATTCCTTACCCACCATCCAACCGCTATGAAACATTGCTCAAACAAAGACATGTCCAGGTACAATTTCTTTTTAGCAAATTCTTTGGTGTTTTTTATGGACTGATCTTTAGGACAAATTCACACATTAATTTCCCATGCCAAAATCTGGGCAAATGAGTATTCTAAGCCATACATTTCCATGGCTTAGAATACTTGTTCACAGGTATTTATGTTTTGCAGGTAACCATACTAGCAAAAAGTACGTGTGTAAGGGCTTCACCTGTGAATCTCTGTATGGCAGAAGGCGTTCTACATAAGACCTATTTTTGGAAAAATATAAAAAGTACTCTCAATATAAGGAAGGAAATATATAATGGCTAACTCTGTTATCCAGTTTAACTGGTTGCCCCAGATGGCTTATTGGAAGCTGATAGCTTTTGTCCCCTTAGTCTTGCTCAGCATCCTGAGGTCTGACATCTCGTGCCAGTCCAAAACCTTAGGCATGCTACTGTTCTGGCTCTGTACTTGATTTTTGTCCTATTTTTAATCACCAATTTCTTGGTTTTATACTTGTGTCTTTTGCAGCTGCTAGGCAGGTCAATTGACTTGAACAGACTTATCACCCAGCGTATCTCAGCTGCGATGTACAAATCACTAGATCAGGCAATTAGCCGCTTTGAAAGCGAAGATCTAACATCCATAGTGGTAAGTATTGCTCCAAAACAAGGAACAATACGGTATGCCCAAATATGTATGGGGGTTGTAACTCTAAATAGATACCTTTCACCCTGGCTTGGCTGATAAGGAGTCAAACTCTGTGGCTTAGTGGTTAACACATCTGCATAAGATGCAATACAGCACAGGTTCGATTCCCAGTAAGGGTATGGCTAGCTGATGAGAGCTAAATAGCTTGAAATAGATCTATACTAGTCTTCCTTTATTTATTTATCATCACAAATACAACAAATGTAACAAAAAGGCAACAGTAAAAATATTGGGTTTCTGTCTGGATGGTCTCTTGTGACGAGCCGAAGGACAGAGAATGGAAGTAGTGATCTTCCTCCCATATTTGGGACATAGAATGGAAGTAGTGATCTTTCTCCCATATTTGTGCATACCGGGAGTTGTAACTCTAAATATATATGTATATATATATATAAGAGGGCAAAAGACCTGAATAAAACAAGACCAGCATATATGTGTGTGTGTGTGTGTGTGTCTGTGTCTGTGTCTGTGTCTGTGTCTGTGTGTATATATATATGTATTTATTTTCTTTTGAACCTCCCCCCCCCAAAAAAGCACTTGGCCTTATTTTCAGGGAGGTCTTATTATTTTTGAAGTGCAGAAGGCAGCGAACGTGGTCATCCCATGGCTGCTGCTGTGTTGCAATATTTTGGGGAGGGGTTATTTTGTGGGAAGGCTTAGTTTAGCATGTGTGCTCAAAGCCCGATTGAGCTTATTATTCAGGGAGGTCTTATTTTTGGGGAAACAGGGTACCGGTGTGATAATAACATAAAAAAATACATTTGCTTTTATAATAAGTTCTATTTTGCTCACAAGTATGTTGAGGTGATGTCAATCCTCTACATAACTTTTGGCAGCTGTCTGCATTTAATGATTTTCTTTATAGGCAAGGAAGAATTGTCAGTATTTTTTTGTAATTAACAAGATTTTCCATATTTCTTAAATATGTGTAAGATTCAAGTTCCCCGATTCAAGTTCCCCAGAAATTGGCAGAATGTTACAAACAACTTGGATTGGGAAGATGCAAAAATTGGGACTTGATTCTGATTCAGAAATGTACTTTATACAAGTAGCTCTTGACTTACAACAATTCATTCATGTTTGAAGTTACAATAGTACTGAGAAAAGTGACATATAACCATTTTTCACACTTAATAACTGTTGAAGCAGCCAAATAAACATTGGAGGGTAGAACAAGAAGCAATGGGTGGAAACTAATCAAGGAGAGAAGCAACTTAGAACTGAGGAGAAATTTCCTGACATTTAAGAACAATTAATCAGTGGAACAGCTTGCCTCCAGAAGTTGTGAATGCCCCAACACTGGAAGTCTTCAAGAAGATGTTGGATAGCTATTTGTCTGAAACGGTATTGGGTTTCCTGCCTAGGCAGGGGGTTGGACTAGAAGACCTCCAAGGTCCCTTCCGACTCTTCTATTGTATTATTGTATGTGAAATTTCAGTTTTTCAGAATTTCAGAAAGCAGAATTTCTTTATTTTCTTTTCTGATGCAGGAACTTGAATGGCTTTTGGAGATCAATCGTTTGACACATAGACTCTTGTGCAACCACATGACCTTGGACAGTTTTGATGCCATGTTCCGCGAGGCCAATCATAATGTTTCAGCTCCTTATGGGCGCATCACATTGCATGTCTTCTGGGAGCTAAACTTTGACTTTCTACCTAATTACTGCTACAATGGTTCTACTAACAGGTACAGATAAAATATCAAAATAATATGTACTGGTTCCCTCTCTGAAGACTAGAAAGAAACCACTAAGCTGCTAGGATAAATAACAACAATAGATTTGCAGCTCTGCATTCACTGCTCTTCCCAAATGCTAGAATACATTTCTTAACAAGAAGTCTGGTTCCACAATGCAACTAATTGACGAGGGAGACAGTCTTCACCGTATATTTTCAAGAAGAAGCTCCACAACAATTTGTCTAAGATAATTTAATTTTTAATTATTGCACCGACTAGGTGTTTGGATTCTGTAGCCTAAATGGCTCCTTTCTATTCTATAATCCAAATCAGGTTGCATTATATAATGAATTTCATGTAATTGCTAGCACGGATGCAAAAATGTTAGCTGTATTACTTGAAAATACATCTAAGATAATTAGGAAGCCATGTTCAATTGAAATATAGCTATTTTGTGTCTTAAGTGGCTTAGGATGCCTGATGTGACCCTCCTCCTCCTCACACAGAATTTTTTTGTGTCATTTGACAATTATTAGATTTGTGCGGACAGCAATTCCATTCACCCAAGAACCCCAGAGAGATAAACCCGCCAATGTTCAGCCATATTACCTTTATGGCTCAAAGGTGAGTCAAACAACGTGTTTGCTGTTTCTAGATCTCCATACAGCTGATAGGGCTTTTGAAAATTCCCATGCTCCTGATTTTATAGAATACTTGGCAGGAATAATCAGTAGTATGCAATCCTATTTTTTGAGTTAATGTGAAAGTTAATGGGATAGCCAGATTCACATAACAACACAGTTACTAACTTAACTTAACTTAGCGGTAATTCAATTAACAACTGTGGCAATAAAAGGTCATAAAATGGGGCAAAACTCGCTTAAGCAACAGAAATTTTGGACTCGATCGCGGTTGCAAGTTGAGGACATTGGACATTATGCATCAAAACTTTCATGCTGTTTTTAGGAGCAGCTCCCACTGTTGGAGACAGAAACAACTTTCTAAAATGGACACTAAACTGTTCTTTTGAGATCAGAAAATATAGCAGTTATCAACAAAGCTCAGACTACATCTTCTACCCTGCATTGCTAAATTATCTTTCCATGGCTTTAGATTATCTTTAAAGAAAGCTTATGAATCAATGCATTTGTCAGTGTTCCAAATATCATGCAGAATTAAATCAGAGTCCAAGGCAGAGCTATCCTTAAAGTTCCAATTTAATAAGATAGCCATGTTGGCACAAACTGTGGAATCCCAAATCTAAAAGCTTCCTGGGATTCCACCCAGTTGAAAGTTCATGATCTTATCCCTACACCCATAAATCCATCACATGATCCAATCTTCTTGCCCATGCTGCAGGCCTGACAGCATTGTTGTTTAGTAGCTGTTTGAAATGCCATGGCTATAAGAGAAAAAAAAATCTGAGTCAAATTGTTTGGATATTAAAACGGGGGGGAAGAATAAAATATTAAACATTGTCTGATGTTTATCAACATATTGTCCTTATTCTAATCATAATATGTTACTTGTCTTATTAAATAAATATTTTGCTCCTCTTATTCTCAGCCACTCAACATTGCATACAGCCACATTTATAGCTCTTACCGAAACTTTGTGGGACCCCCACACTTCAAGACAATCTGCCGACTCCTTGGGTACCAAGGGATTGCTGTTGTGATGGAAGAATTGTTGAAGATTGTCAAAAGCCTGGTAATGGGGATAAATAAACCCACTGGTTTTAATCCTTGTCTTTCTTCTTGTCTTCTTCCTCCTAAAGTTCCTTGTGGTTCCCCCAAATCTGCTCCAGAAATTTTACTGATATTCTGGCAAAAATTTGAGAGGGATCGGAAGTGGATCTGGGGAAGAGAGGAAGGAAAATTCATGTTGTGTAAATAGAAGTTGATTGGTGGGACATTCCATATAGTTCCAAGATTGCAAGGCAGTTTTTAATTAATTTTCCAGCTATGGTTTCTGCATAGGATTTGAGGAAGCTTTTCACATCTGCCAGTAATTCTGCTATAAATCTGTAATTACTCTGGCGGAAATGGAGCTCCCATGATATTGGTAAGCCTGTGTTCAGAAACCCATGTACCAAAATTATCAGTTCAACATAAGATATAGTAATTTCTTGGTAGCAAAAGGAAAAAAGAAAAAAAGTACTTTTTGCACTGAAATATAAAAATATAAAAAAGTCTGCTTGGGTTTTTTAAGTAGGTTACTATTAGTGTAAACTTTTTAAATTGTTTTCTTATTTTTCTTATTCTTACGTTTTCAAAGAAAAGTATTTTTATACAACCATTTGGATATATTTAAGTATTGTAGCCCACTTAAAAGTGATTTAAAATACTTTTTTGGATCCCAGCTCAAAAACACTATGAGGAGCTTCCAGAAACCCAGAAATTTGCACATCCAGTTGCCAATTTCAATCATCTGTTTTTATTTGACAAATGTTTCCCTTTGGGTTTTGGAACTTCCGAAGCCTCAGTTTCTTCCTACAAACTATTGAACTCAGAAGAAGTAAATTTTACTTCTGTTTAATACGCCATTATATTTAAAGCTTCCTTCTTCTTTGAACTGAGTGAGATAGGATCAAGATTACTTGCAACTGCATAAATTGGTTGAAGGGAGCCAAGATTTGCAGCTGCAGGCCACTTTGCAAACTGCAGATGCTTTGAATTATGAGTCTACTTCCCAGAGCTGACATTCATCTCCAATTGCTTTTGATAGCTGCAAGGAACCATCCTTCAGTATGTGAAGACCTTGATAGAGGTGATGCCGAAGATTTGCCGCCTGCCCAGGCATGAGTATGGATCTCCAGGTTAGTACTGTGAGATTGGTAAATCTGCATAATGCTAAGGAGAAATTTCCTAATCAGTGGACTGGCTTGCCTCCAGAATGTCTGGGTACTCCAATACTGGAGATTTTAAAGAAGAGATTGGACAACCATTTGCCTGAAATGATATAGGGTTTCCTGCTTGAGCAGGAAGTTGGACTAAAAGACCTCCAAGGTCCCTTCCAATTCTGTTATTCTGTTAATTCTTATTTATCACATTTAGGTGTTTCTGTCCTTTGTCCAAAATCATCAGCATGACTTATTTTGAATTATGCTATTTTAAATTTTTCATTATACTATCCACTCCATTTTATCTACATGTGTGCAGCAATTTTTTTTCTGGTTTCAATTTGTGCTTTAGACATGTAAAAAAATATCCTAAAGATTAAGATTACAGAGGTTTAATTTAGCAACTAATTGAGAGTTGTAGAAACAACCTAATTACGGTATAAGAATCACTGTAGAAACCAAGAGTTGAGCCCCATGCAAGAATCCAAATTAAGGCATCCCAGATATGCCAATAAATTACCTGGGCTGTTAGTTCCACTAACAAGCTTTCTATTGCAATTTCCCCCCCCCCTAATATTAAATGTTGATTTAATATTAGAGTATGATTTGAGTAAATTAAATCACTATTCTTCCTGCACACCAGAATGAATTTTTTAACTTCTGCAATATGTCATCCTTTCAAGTATTTGAAGGGTGGTGTAATAGTCCTTCTGTTCCAATCCTTTGTCAAAGCTAAATTTTCACAGGTCCTACAGTTTGTACTCATAAGATTTAATTTCCAGTCCCCTGATTGTCCTCTTTGGCCTACTGTAAACCCATTCCAGTTATTTTGAGTCCTTAAAATATGATTCTCAGAATGAGATACAGTATTTAAAACAGAATCTGAACAAAGCAGAAGAAAGTGGAAGAGTTACTTCCCATGATTTGGAACGTATTTTTTCTTTTGATGCAGTCTAAAAAAATGCCTTTGTCTTTTTTTGCAGCCCCATCACACTGCAAACAGCTGCTATTACAAGATATTTTTTACAAGTTCTGTTACCAAGCGAAGAATCCCCATCCTGTACCTGTGCATTGGTTTCTTAGTGAAGAGTTTTCTATTTGTTTCTGTTGCTTACCCATATTGTTTTAATTTTATTACCCATTAACAAAATCTGAGACACCACCTCTTTCCAGTTATATCTGCACATTGCAATTGATATGCTTCAGAGAGGACATAATTCAGATCCTTCTGCTAGGAAATTACATCTGTCAGGTTCTATGAGGTGGGCCTAGACAAACCCCCAAGTGGCTTCCACGGCTCTCAGAGAGCTAATGACCAACTCTCAGAGTGTTAACAACCAGATGACTGCAAATAATATAACTCCTTTCAATCGCCACCATAAGCTTCTTGGATGAGAAGTGAAACATTTTCAAAGACAAACTAGGAAAGTCCAGATGCCTTTCGAAAAAGCACTTTTGGGTCTTTTACTTATATCTTGCTTTTCCTCAGGAATCCTGGAGTTTTTCCATCACCAGCTAAAGGACATAATTGAGTATGCAGAACTAAAGACTGATGTATTCCAAAGTCTGAGGGAAGTGGGTAATGCCATTCTTTTCTGCCTTCTCATAGAACAGGCCCTGGTGAGTTAAAATGAATTATTTGGGGAAATTATTGGGCTTAAGTCATTATACATGAAACAAAGGAACAAATGAGCTACCTGTGTTCAGTTAGATGTCAATTTAGCTATGGTCTATAGAACGCCTTAGTTCAGGAACTCCTACATTCCCAGTCCTGCACAGCGACTTCTCCAACCTGTATGCCACTCAAATGGATGGATGTCAAATCCCAACATTTACAGTAACCATGGCTATGTTGCTTGGGCTATTCAGTGAGCTAAAGCCCACACAGCCAGAAAGGTCCAGGATCAGCAACTTGCTATTGTTACAGTACTCTTCAGTGGCTTGCCAAAAGCCTGGCAGACTAAAGTACAGAGACAAACACAGAAGCAGAAGTAATTGTCCATATACAGTAAATGCCCTCTAAGTGCCTAAACACAATACCAGTGAGCTGATTTTATTTATTTACTTACTTGCTTTTCCAGTTTTTTATTGGGGAAAAATTGTAGTTGTCGTCAGGCTTCATTGCAGATTGTGATCATCTGCATCTCTAACAAACCACAATAGTATCAAAATAACATGTGCACCTTGATAACATGATATATGTGCTTCATATGTGCTTCAATTTTGAAATGATTAATAGCCCTTGCCTATCTTCAGGTGTGGCAGCAGTAACAATTTGCAGTTAATTTTGCATACAATTGTTCTTAATATCTGTAAAGACTACTTGACTCATCAAGTTAGCATCCAACATTCCTTCCTACATACCTGGGATAGCATCCAGCTCCAAGTGAAAAAACTGATACATATTGTGTCAGAATAAATCTTAATAACCAATTAAGGAATAGCCAAATCATACTGCTCCAGTTGCTGAATTACAATTCCTGGCATCTGTCATGATTTGCTATATAGCTTAGGGATGTTTTGAGTTGTAGTTTGGCATGTTCTGGAGTGCCACAGGTTGCCTATCCCTGTACCAGTTTATAACTCTCAGACGTTTCTCTTCTTCCATTAAGATGAAAAACATATTTACCAATTTTAAAGAAGTCATAATTTCAAGAGTCATGCCTATGTTGCTAGGGAAATCCTTCTAATTTGCATACTATATTTGGAATCTCACAATAGGTTCTGCCTTTTATTGGACATGTTTGTGTTTTTTGAATTGTTTAATAGTAGCACATTTTTTATTGTGACAATACTGTAGTGCCAATAATTTGCAGATTGCCAAAGGTGGAATGGAGGTAAGCATTCTGAATCGTATGCCAAGAACAATCCCCTGGAAGAAAAAAAAAACGTATTGATTGTATCCATAACTAAATTACCTAATTTCCCTAGCAGTTTTTAGTTTTTAAATGAAGAATTCCTCTGAGCTTTTTATTATCACAAAAATAAGCATAGTGCATGCAGAATATATTTTATTGAGTACATTGTATTATATATGAATGTGTCTTGATTGAGACCTGCCTCTTACTGATGACTTAAAGAGAATATTTTGATATAAATTTACTTTTCTGAGAGAAAAATAATCTATAAATGTACTGTATCGTGAAGTAGGAGTTTAGGATGTTTCTAAAGTTGTTCTAAAGATATATTTTTTAAGAGTGCACCTTTCCTTGCCTCCTATAAGCATGAAGAAAACTGTCTTCTGGCATTAAAATGGTAATCTGCTCCCTCTCCTTTAGAGGATGGAGCAAATCTGAGTATAAGTGATTGTATTGGACTGATGGTTCCAAGATTGTAGGAGCACAGGGTTACAAAAAACTTCTACAGTGTACAGAGTTTCTTTCTCACATAAAAAGATTAGCTGGGGTGCTGCATCCAGCAGCCAACCCCTCCCCTCTATGTTGACCTTCCAAAGAATGAAATCAAACATCCCAAGTTCTGGTGTGGACTTTTTTATAAAATAGGAAACAGTGATATCTAATTATATGATATATTACTTACCATAAGATATTACCATAAGGCAACAACTCCTTTAGACTCCCCTACAAAAATACACATAAAATTAGATTCTATAAATCATCAAGGCTTGGATAAGGGACCAATGCTCATGTTTTGGTCCATATAAAGTGTGGCTGGGAAATTAGAGAATTGATCACAATGTTCTAAATGCGTCTTCACACAAGGGTGTATCAAAACCACCTCCTTTTGCAGTGTCTTGCCTCCTTGCATGCAGCTATCATGGCTTACTTTGTTGCTATACCGCCATGTAGAGTCATGCAGAATTTGCTGCAATCATTACTCAAGTCTCCGCCAACATTCCTGCTTCCTAGGTCTTGCCTCTTTGTGTGTCTGCAGTTTAGATTAACTCTCGATCTCTGTATGTGTTTTTAAATTTCTTCTCATTTTGTGGTTCCTCTCTCAGCCTCTTCCAGCTCAGTTCTAAGTATGGCTACTTGGAAATAAGTTTAACTTGACATCAGTAGGCTATATTCCCAGCAAAGTAGGCAATTTACATCACAGAGTCTCTTTTTACAGTGGTCCACCCCAAGAGACATGCAGCGAATTAAAATTCACAGGAAATATCGCAGCAAAAAGCTGAAGCCTCTTTGAATTCCATGAAATTTAGGTTTGAACGTATATAGATGGATAGAACAGCTGTATTATTCACTGTATACTTAGAGCCTAATGGCCAATCAAGATCTTCCATGTTTTTGAAAGTAAGAGCGTTTCTTGGAGATTTGAATCTGGCCTATGTCTTTATAAGCAGACATCCTCTGTGCCTATCTCCCCACCCCACTTGACATGTAGGTATCAGGTAAGTCTTCCTTTCCTGTAAGCACAGTCTTGAACCAAATGTCATACAGCTCTCCTGCTGCTTTCAAGTGAAAAACACAGCAACAACAACTAAGATGCCAAAATAGAAGATCTTGTGTTGAGTCAACTTTGGCCCCCAGTCTGGTTAATCTTCTGCTTCCTGTAATTTGGATCTCTAATTTACTACCAATTGATTCCAAATGAAGTTGATTAAAAAAAAGAAGACACTCAGGAAGTCGGCCTGTTAAGTGATGCCAAGGAGTCATTTTATGAGGACACCAGAGTGGGCAGTAACAGAATTCTCAGACCCTTTTAAAAATATTTTGGGGCATTTTCCTCAATAAAACAGATACTGAGACTTGGTATCTGTGTGTGTTCACAAGTAAGTAATTATATATATATATATATGTATATATAATAAATATTCTATTCTATTATTTACATTATTAATGTTATGTTATATTATATTATTAAAGTTATTTTATATTATAATATATTATATTATTATATTATTATATGTTATATGTTATATTTTATTATTTTATTATACTATTATATTATTATACTATTATACTATTATATTATTTTATTATATTATTTTATTATTATAACTTACTTGTGAGCACCACTACCACCCAATATAACTTGGAGATTTGCTATTGAATTTTAGAAACACACTACTGGGGTTCAAGCTGCAGATTCACAGGGTCTATAGGTGCTAACATTTCTATTAGACGTTGCAAAGTGACTTGCAACACCATTCCAAGGGCAGTTGAATACTCTGCATCCAGGTGTTAGATCAGCTGTTTCCCACCTCGAAACTCAGACTGTACGTCTTTCGGACTGATCATTGTCCCACTGCCATCAGTAGCCAAGGAAGGCTCTATGAAAAAGTTACCTTTAGCTATGCCCTATGCTAATTTCTATCTTGGTTTTTTTCCCCCCGTTTACCAAATGTTGAATCTTTGTTGATGCACATTTATAATTAACATAGCCAAAAATGACCAGGTTTTCATTTTTTTTCTCTTTAAAAGGCAAGTTAACAACCGCACTATATTAATTTAATTTATAATATTGTCATACTGCTTTGCAAAATAGAGCCTTGTCAATATAATGTAAACACATTTTCTCATAAACTTCGGCTCAGGCTTATTGCTTGAATTTACTAGCTTAAACGCAACTAGTGTCTGTCACATACATAATACACTGTGACTTAAACACTGTTAAGTTTTTGTAATGGGGACGCTCAGTACCAGGTCCAGATATTCAATCACAATTAAAGTCACAACCTGGTAGAAAACGTGAAAGTCTGGTTCATTCTGGAGGTTTTTTTTCCTGTTAGTGCAAGACGTACTACGTGCTTTGTCACTGAAACTGGATGAAATTTTCAGAGTGTCTTTGTAGCTCATATTTAAACAAATCATTGAGAAATCTCTTCTTAAGGCTGACTTAAAAAAGCAATTATGAGTGGACAAATCAATTAAGTATGTCTGTTAGCAGCCTATATGTGGATACACCTATGTGGAATAATGTAACCATTCAAGATACATCAACACAGACTCTCACAACCCTTGGCACTGCCTGACAACTTCAGATCACCCAAAGAAGGAGGAGCATGGTTAATTATCAGCAGTCCTTATTACAGTCTTGTGGAAAGTACACCATTTTGCAGCAGGGGGTCAAGAAATCCTACTGCTGAATCAGAAGAAGTAAACAAAGCAGAAGCCCTGAATTTTACAAAAAAAAACAAGATTATCTTTATTATAAACTTACTTTTGACACACGTTGTGTGTCCATTGTCCTAGTTATTGAGCTAGACTTGAATAGCCTTCTGAAAGCAAATGGATCACTATACCCTTCCCGGTTTGGTTAACAACTAAACAGTCAGTTCTTAGGTAGTTTTTAACACCTTTTATTTTTCTTCCTCCTGCCTCAGTCCCAGGAAGAAGTGTGTGATTTGCTGCATGCTGCTCCTTTCCAAAATATTTTGCCCAGGGTCTACATCAAAGGTAAGGAGTGAAGAGATGCACAGATATCAGTCATTATTCCCTAGCTATGTAGTAGCTACAAAGTTACAGAAATTTCAGCTTTCAAAGAATCTTAGGTGTAGTTAGCTATTCATTGCCTTCATTTGACGAGGACCCTATTGGCCAATCCACAAGAAAGGGCACCCTGTAAGCAAAGCAAGATGTTTGTGTTAATAACAAGCTCCTCTTACAAGTGTATTTGATGCCACAGTTGTAAGCAGAGACACCTTCTTGACAATTCATTTCCACAGTTTTATGTCATACTTGTCCCAGAGTTGGATAATGGTTGGGAGATGACACTGAAATGCTAGGTTTTTTTTTTATTTTTGCTTTCTCATTTCACTGTTTGCTGCTCGCTTAACAGAAGGAGAACGCTTGGAGGTACGCATGAAGCGTCTCGAAGCCAAATATGCCCCACTTCACCTGGTTCCCTTAATAGAGAGGCTGGGAACTCCTCAGGTAAGGATGACATTGAAACCCATATTAACTGGGTGACACAACACTTCACCCAGCCTTGATTCTTCCTCCCACATTCCCCATCCCTCAATCATCCTGGATCTCAAGAAGCCTTTCTATTTTTGCTGCCTGGATTTCAACTGTATGTCCCAGAATATTGATGGAAACATTACTTGTGACTGAGCAAATTTGGTGAAATTCAATATGGTTCTTATGTAGTTGTGCCCCTCATAATAACCCTCTGCTTCAGAGACAATCAGCTTGACATTATTAGCCTGAATCTGAATTATTTGAATTTTGTTGTTGTTCTTATTGTTGATCACATGAACATCGTGCAAGGCATTCTCTTGTCTCTATAAGTGGACCCTGAAGTTTCAAAATAGCCATGGACTCCTCCTGTATCCTACACTCCTGGATCCAATTTTTTTCTCTTGGTTCTATCACGGGAAAGAATAAGACCAGGCTACCCATTACAGTACTTCTCTGGCGAGTTTTTCATATCTTCACCGACACTCTGTTATATGCAGCTTGTAGATAGCACATTAATTGTGGCAATTAAATTATGTACCTGTTTATTTGCAAATTTGATAAACTGCCCACTTGTTCTAGACATTGAAGTGTCTAGTGATGAAATCAATACAGGCAGTTGTAAGTTACAGATCACAATTGAAACTAGCAACTCTGTCACTAAGTGACGTGGTTCTAAAATAAAACATCACATGACCTTGTTGCCTTACAACATCAGTCCTGGCTGAGCTCTGAAGTTAATGCTGTGGTGGTTATATGCAATGTCATATATGATCGCGACTTACTGCCAATTTCCCCATTAACTTTGTCAGAAACCTGCTGTGAAAGTTGCAAATGGCAATCACTTCACAGCAGGTCACTGCAACCATCATAAATATGTTGCCCAAAACAAAAATTGGCACTTGGTGTTTTACTTTACATAGGAATGCTGTGACAGCTGCAAGTTCAGAAACCGACCGTACATCTTTTTTCAGTGCTTTCATAACCACTGAACAAGAAGTTGACAAGTGAAAGCTACTGTATCTGATGTTGTCCTTGTTTTAAAATTTCTTCACTAAATGCCCTCTGGACAAAGATTTTGTTTATGATTGCTTGTTAAAACAATGGTTCTCAACATTTCCTTCACCACAAAACCCCTTTAAGTACCTTTTGTGTTCAAGGACCCCCAAGACTTAACTCAAGATTTAAATCACACCATTTCTTCAACGCTCACAGGCCCCTCTGTGACGACATTGTGGAACTCCCATAGGTCCGAGGAATACAGGTTGAGAACCACTGTCATAAGGATAAAAGAACAGGAGCTAACCTAAGTTCTGAGGCCTGTGACTGACAATGGCATTATTGGAGCATTGCCAGCCTCAGTCTCTCCAGGAATGGATACCCACAGCTTCTTTTCCTAGCCGCACCATGTAAGGCAGGCGGATTCTGCTTGGAGAAGAGTGTCCCAAAGATAACAAAGCTTAGGTTATGTATAGGGTTTTATAAATAATGACCATCACATTGAATTAAGACCAGAAACCAACTGGCAACTATTAGAATTGTTGGTTTGAGCTCCGAGCTTGGCAATTTGGTTGCAAACGTTTTGTCCCCATTCAAATGGGGACGAAATGTTTACAACCAAATCGCCGAGCTTGGAGCTCAAACCAACAACATAACTACCAACCTGGGCTACTAATATTCAAGGACATTTCAACTATTAGTACTCCATAAAGTAAGGAACCAGCTAGTATCACACAACAGGAAGGTGGCTGCATTCTGTGCCAGCTGCAGTTTTGGTTCACTTTAAGGACAGCCAAGTGTGAATTACAATAGTCTAAGAGATAACAACAGCACATCACTGTCATCTTAATGAGTTTGAAATAATTCCCTGAGTGCTTAAAATAATTTAGAATTACCATGATGGAGTACTTTTGAGTTTTTAGAACTATTTCGTACTTTGACTTGGTTTGTGGTTCATGTTGCCTTGCTCAGCATATTGGCCACATTTATTTGTTTATTTATTAGATATATAATGCCATCCAACTCATCCAGTTTGGCAGCATTAAAAACAATACATCAAATAAAAACCATACAACAATAAGCAATAAAATTTATAAGTACAAAATATAAAATGGCAACCAAGCAAATAACAAAACAATCATAGGAGATTTATTTATTTACTTATTTATTTATTTATTTGGAAATCTTGACTTCTGAGAGCAACTCCATTTCAGTAACAGCCTTAGAGCAAAAGCTTCACAGAATGTGATAATGTGTGTTATTACAGATGGTGGAGAAATTTGTCATGTAGAAAAAAAAATCCATGTAATCACTAGGAGTCGAAAATGACTTGATGGCACATAATCGGTCAATCAAAGAGAAATTATATACTGTATAACCAGGCAATCTGTTTAGTGCAGATCACAGGTTCATATGCATTTATCTTACCATTGAGTATAAATTCTAGATTTTTCTATCCAACCCTTTTGAACCAACAGACTGTTGCCTATTCTTGACCCAGGCTTCACTTTTGGCAATAGAATGTCTCTGTAATAAAGAGATGGAGATAACCATGTGTTCCATGACTGTGCCTTGTCCAAGCATAGTTGGTTCTTCCTTGAGAGCTTCAGCCCTGAGATGAATGAACATAGCATTTCAGAAGATTTGGTATTACATATACCCAAATAGACTCTTCAATTTGCCTTCTCATCCCTTGCTTTCCTTCCTTTTTGCAGCAAAGAGAGACATGAAGATTCATGTTTCACCACTTGTTGACTGTCATTACAAATCTGACTTTAAAACGTTCTACAATTTTTATTAGATTATTTAGGAATGGTGTTCCATTAAACTTTTAAACCACTGTCATTGGTCCATATGTGCGCCGAAACATAGCCATTGAATCCTCTTTGGGGTTAAATCCTCATCCCAACTATCAGGAGGAGAAAAGTTAAAGAGGGGGCCATGGTTCTATAACAAGACATTTTCTTGATTCTCTTTCTTAATCTACCCTTCAGAAGAACCTGCAATCAATTCTGTCTCTCTGATGATAACACATATTTTGACAATTTGATTACTTTCAAGTATACATTACACAGGCATACACAGACATGCAACACTTTTGAATACATACTTATAATGGCCAGTCTGGACTGGTTGCAATTCCAGAAATGTTAGGCTTTCTCTACGCTTTTATATTCTGTGGCTTGGCTCACTTGCATGAGTTACTTAATCTTTGTGCTTGGCAAAGCCCTTTTTTGCTACATTGCTGCTCTTTGCTTGTGGTTCTTTTTAATAGAGGGCTTGGCCTTGAAGCTGTCAGCTACTGTATACTAGGTTCCATTCCCTCCCTTTTATGATTATGACTTCAAAAACCACTGAGATGCTCAGACACTTAATTTTTAAAAAAGACAGAATACCAGTATAGTACAGGCTACGTGTCTGTCTTATGACCTCCAGTATTCCAACATTTTTTCTGGATCACCACATTTAAATATAAATTCATTTCTTGGGCCTATTTTGAACTGATCCCTGTGGAGGACTAAATGAAGCAATACAAGGAAGTTTGTGACAAATATTCACCCATGTTTGCCTTTGCCAACATTTCCAATGTGGGAAGACAGTAACTCATAGAATCCCCAGATATCGTGATAGTAGTTGCTGTCGCTACACAAATGGAGGAGCCCAACCCAGAAAGTGCTTTTTCTGTGCTTGGGGGCTTATCTGCATGTAATGCTTTGCTCCTTGTCTGACATCCATATACCCAAGTCTTACATGATGAGTTGCCTTATAACAGCAGTCCAGATAAAATGAATGGTGTAGGGTTTCCTGCCTAAGCAGGGGTTGGACTAGAAGACCTTCAAGGTGCCTTCCAACTTTTGTTATTCTATTTCTAATGACATCCAATACTCTTGTTGATTTCAGTGAGAGATTTGTAAGCCTGTATCAGCTGTATCTCGTGGCACACGACAATATTTAATGAAACATTTAATTTAGAGGCAATCTAAATGTGACCCGATGAAAAATCCAAAATTAGATATTTTTTTTCTAAAAAATAATTAAAAACTTCACTAGCAGTCCCTTATGAAGGAACCCAGCTTGCTCAGCCTTGAACCTTCTTTAAATCTTCATAGTTAGTCTGTGAAGCTGCATAAACTGCTAGCAATTGTTTGCAATTCATTACAGCAGATTCCAATTAGAAATATTCCTCATCCAATTATGATCTTAGATTTTACATTACACCTTAAAGATATAATTTGTTCACTCTTCTTGTACCTCCTATGGATGTACAGATTGCTCCTGATGATTTAAATTCAACTGAATTAGTTCAGAGTGATTAATGCTATAAAAACACAAATGCTCATGGTTGAAATTAAATCTGTTTGGATGTCTCTAATACAATTATTCAAACTGAATCAGCTGTCGTATTTGAAAAGTCAAGTCAAATTAGACATTCTATTGATTGAATCTTGGAATTTAATGTTTGCTGATTTTCTAATACAACTTGCTCATTTTTCAAATAACTCAAGGTTACTAAAAGTTCAGGAACTTGTCCAGGCAGTCAACAGGAGTCAAAAACTGACTTGAAAGTACATGTAGGCATACCTATTCACTAGTCAAGATCTTAATATACTATCAGATACTCCTCAATCATTTACTAGTATTAACCTGAATTGTTTCCATCTTAGTATACATAGTAAGAACATTCTGAGGCATTGAATATAAACCAGTTCAGAGTGAGATGTGTTCTCAGTGAACTCAGATTATTGTTCCTAACACAGCAAAGCCTTCTTCAGACGTGATATTCAGCAGGTTCTGACCAGTTGTGGAGAACCAATAGCAGAAATTTTGAGTAGTTCAGAGAACTGGTAAATATCACCTTTGGCTGGCCACGCCCATCTATTCTCTGCCTCTGAGTCCCAGCTGATCAGGAGGAAATGGAGATTTTTACAGTATCCTTCCCCTGAGCAGGGTGGGAATGGAGATTTTATAGTATCCTTCCCCTGCTACACCCACCAAGCCATGCCACGACCACCAAACCACACCCACAGAACCAATAGTAAAAGAATTTACCACCCAACCACTGGCCTTCTTGCTCTTGGATTGTTTGCTTCTGAGTAATATTAATACTAACCCCACAGATACTTCTGTGGGGAAGCTGTCGATATTTCTGTGGGATCCCACTGAGTTTTTCACATCCCAGCTCCTAGATTAATATCTCAATTTGAATTGTACCACATTGTACCCTTTCTCTGAAGTGCAGGTAGGCATTCCTTAATCTTCAAACATATTGTATACAAAATTGAGAACTTTATGTACCTCAGCATTATGATTATTATGGAAAACACCAGAGGAATAGGTGTAAAACAATGTAGTTCTGAAAGATACGTCACGCTAGTCTCAAGAAAACAATAAAATATCTATTTTTCCTTAATTATATTGTTAATTTCAGGAAAGGTCTGAAATATAGAATATATACATTTTCTATACAATAATTTCATTTGCACCACTTTGCATTTTCTCTACAGTTAATTTTTTCCCCTTCAGAATGTCCCTGTGACTCTATTTGTTTATTTATTTGTTTATTTTATACACCACTCATCTCATCATCGAAAGCAACTCTTTACTTTAGATAATAACAATAGAACTCTAATCGCAGATTTGCTACATGAAACAAATATGGACTTAGATTTTGCTAATCACACTTTGAAACTATTGAGAAACATTGTGTTGCTATTGATGATAGTTGATGATAGTCTCCATTAAAATGATTAGAGCAGAAAAGAGACTGAAATCTTTATGTCAGTTAAGGAAATACTTAACTATCAGTGTAGCCGTTTTTGTAAATGTATAAATATATTCATTGGGTAGCACAAAGATGTTGAAGAAATAAATCAACATCTTTATAAAATATTAGACAACTCTATTTAGAAACTTTAAGAAACTCTTATTAAATAAGATTCCCAAAAGGATAAGAACTTTATTCTCTTGCTTTGCCTTGAAATATTGCATTCGCTTTTAAGTCTTTTTCTCATTGAAGAGATATGAGTTCATTTATGTGTACAACAATTTATATACCGTGGTGTCCACTGTGAAGACTCTAAGACAGTTTATTACACCTAATGCAATATGATAAACCAATCTCATTATGAGTAATCACGGCCCTATAAAAATATTTCATAAAGGTTAATATAACAGCAACCGCAATAGCAACAGCAACAATAATCCTATCAAGAACAGGGATTATCTCCACTATTAGCAGCCAGGTGCACAAAAGAACAGCATACTTTGGTTGGTTTCAGTTTGAGGATCTCATAAATGTAAGGGGGACAAATGAGTCCCTCATGTGCAGCTACAACTGAGAAGCCACCAGTCGTGGCCACCATCTCGCTCACTTTATATAACGCAGAAACTCTAAACTTTCCGCCTGAATAAAAGTGGACAGGAACTGTATGTTTAGAAAAGATGATCCTATATACAGACTGAGCCTTGTAGGCTTTTATATGTAATCTCCAGCACTTTGAATTGGACTTGGAAAACTGTTGATAACCAATGCAGTGATGAAAATATTGGTGTGGTATGCTAATTGTGCTTATGCCTATTGGCCACTAGGGATCTGTGTTTTGGGCCTACTGTGGCTTCTCAGTTGTCTTTTGAAGAGTTGTCTCCAAAAGCATACCCATGTAGAGTTCTATATATTTTAGTAGTCCAGTCATTAAGCATCAGATTACACCAGGAAATCTTGTTGTTTTTTTCCCAATTGCTCAGCTGACATTTATTTACCAAAAAAATAAAGTAAGTTCTAGCCACTAATGTGTCAATTATTCAAAGGACATTCCGCTTTTGTTAATTTTAAAGACATATTGTCCATGTATGTTAAAAAAAATCTCATATCTAGAAATGATCTCTTAGTCAAAATCTGATTTGAATAAATCAGTAAGAATGCAGCCTAATGAAAAGTATTTAACCCCATTCCCAAACCCATATTTGATTCCCAATTCTATAATTCCTACTGAGTTTACTGGGAAATTACCTGAGAGGAAACCAGTGTAAGATTTCAATATAAGAATCTTCAACATGCAAAAAAAGTAGCAGATGTATAGACTGATAATTATTTTCAGGGATTCCCAATATGGTCTGATTTGCAAATATGTACTCCTTGGTAAAGTGTATCTGTAGTCATAGTTTTCTATATCATCTTTTAGCTTTCAGTGCCTAATGGTTTAAAAATTGATTGGTTTATTATTATCAATATGCATGCTAGATGTTCCACTTTTTTTCAACTAGAAGTAATGAGTAACTCCTACCTTAATTGCAGGTTTTTTAACCTAAAGAATAAACAATACTGAAATAACTCAACATGTACTAATGAAGGTGCCTTGGCATTTTTGTGAAGCAAATAGATAAGGTCCATCCAGCTGTGCTCTCTTGTGGTTGCTACTGCATTATCAAAAAACTGAAATGGCATAGCTGTGTGATGGCTGAGATACCTTTAGTTGTTCATTGTACTAATCCATTTCATTCTGCCATCCTGCCGCCCATTTCTATGCTGCATATCTGTATTTTCATTGTGTTGCTCTCTTTCAAATGAAAGTGTAGAAAATTGACAAATGCAGTTCTCCAGGCAATAATAAATATTTTTGACTATATTTTACTACAGCTTCTGGGTTCTACAAAATTCGGTGAAAGAAATATTTTTCTATAAAGTTGACTTTTCAATTTTCAAAGCAGAGAAAAATAATTGTTTTTCTTACCTCAAAAATGTTTATTTTCTTGCAGTCATATCTAAAATACACAATGGAAAATTACCGGAAAAGTGACATTTCCCCCCCTAGGCTGTCTTTATTATCTGTCACATTTTAAGTTTCTCATGAATTTTGCATTACAGATTATTAATATTAAATTTAAACATATAATCAGATATGTCAGATCATCTTAAACGGGAAGTGCAAATTCACAAAGGCATGCAGATCTGGATTAATAATGTATCATAAGCAAATACTGTTAACATAATTAATAAATGCACATATAAATAGATGGTCTTATGCAAGTTACACTCCATAGAAGTTACACTCCATAGAAGTTAAATATCCACTACATAAGAAAACATTATTGCAGACATATACTGTATTTCACTGTCAGGGATGCAGTTTGCAGGAAAAATACATTGTGCAGAATTTTTTTTATTAAAGCCTAATACAGAAGCAAATGTTGGCTCTTTCCAAAATCTCATTTCATTCAAAGAATACCAGTAAAGTAATAAATATTTGGATAAAATATACAAAGGTGTATTAGAAAGCAACTTCCTTAAACTAAACAACAAAGCAGCTCAGTGTTCTCAGGCAAACTTTACCAGATTTTAATTAAATCTAAGCTGTCTAAACCCTTTCTTAAACATTTTAACAAGTTCCAAACTTTACTGGAGGGCTGGGTGGGGAGATCAATCTGCAAATTCTGGGAGAAATTGGTATCTCATAATAGAGCTTTTCTTCCTCATCAGCAAATAGCCATAGCCCGTGAAGGAGACCTGCTGACCAAGGAGAGATTGTGCTGTGGGCTGTCCATGTTTGAAGTTATCCTGACCCGCATTCGTAGCTACCTCCAAGATCCCATCTGGCGTGGGCCTCCCCCAACAAACGGTGTCATGCATGTTGATGAATGTGTTGAATTTCACCGACTCTGGAGCGCCATGCAATTTGTGTATTGCATTCCAGTTGGAACAAATGAATTCACTGCTGAGTGAGTAGGCCAGTGTTGAAGGCTATATCCATTTTGCAAAGAGCTGAGATTTTATGACATGTAAATCAATATGGATACTTTGCTAGTGATTGGAATCCTTATCTTTGAGGCCAATCCTAAATAAAGGCCACGTGGCTTTCTTTTTGTTGCATGAACTTCTCAACATTTATTATTTCTTCATAGAATCAAGTGAGAAGAATTCCAAATCTTTCCATCATTTCCAAATAATGTCTTCCCTATTCCTTTTTATTCTAGACAGTGCTTTGGAGATGGTTTAAACTGGGCTGGTTGCTCAGTCATAGTTCTTCTGGGGCAACAGCGTCGTTTTGATCTTTTTGACTTCTGCTATCATCTGTTAAAAGTGCAGAGACAGGATGGGAAGGATGAAATCATAAAGAATGTGGTAAGTCTGAGAGGGAACACGTGGACCAGTATGCCATGTGTAGAGTTTGTTCTTCCAGCTGACTGTACACTATACATTGAACATTGGTGGTTCCCAATGTTTAAACAATTTTTTTACATATCCCAGGAGGAAACTTGAAAATGGTTTTATGTCAAACTTCAGAACTTTTGCACTGGACTGAATCTGTTTCAGTGAGATGATTTTATTGGCCATGAAGATCCAAATTTCTGAAACTTTGACATTCTTCATGCAAAACATGTGCTTTCCCACAAAGCCATGGAATTTCTTCTGAAATTGTCTTTTCTATTCTAAAGAGAGTAGACAACTGTCTATCAGATTAGCACAACTTGTATTTGGGGGGATTATGCATTTTTATGTGGGAGAATTATATAAAGAAACAGTAAGTAGCTCTTCCCAACTGAACAAGGTGATGTCTGTTGTGAGTACTTAGTACATACAGTATATATAATAAATTCAGGATCTGCTGACCTTTATTAGCAAACAGTTGTGTACTTTTGGCTCTCTAGGGAGACAAGGAGAAAGAGGAAAATAAGGACTTAAAGAAGTCAATAATTTAACAAACATAGAGCCACTTCTGCATAAATTTAATAAAAACGTAAGGGAAATGAGTTATTTTCCAGCTTCTTTGTGGAAGCATGTAAAGAGATGTTATATTTATGATGCCTAAGAAATAGCGGAGTTTGAAACTTTTTTTTTCCATTTAGAGATGGGAGAGAACTATTTTACATATTTATCCAGTAGTCTTGCTGATTCTTTGGATAACAGGATGGCTATAAAAATAGCAGAGATGTTGTTCATGTTTCCTTATTCCCTGTTTTTGTTTTAATCTCCAGCCACTTAAGAAAATGGCTGACAGGATCAGGAAGTACCAAATTCTGAACAATGAGATTTTTGCCATCCTGAACAAATACATGAAATCAGTGGAAACAGACAGTTCAACAGTTGAGCATGTTCGCTGCTTTCAGCCCCCCATCCATCAGTCCTTGGCCACAACATGCTAAATGTTCAGCCTTGGAAATACAGTGTGAAGATTTGTGTCTTTCCATTGGATATTGGCGAGAAAGGTTGGACTTCAGCTGTTGGAAGCCGAACAGCTGCAAACACAGGTCCTGCAACAAAGCAGACATGGATGGATCCAGTACACAAAGATGCATTTCCTAGAAGACTCGTTTGAATGCATGTTCTTCTATATCTTTCTGGCTGGCTTTACCTATAGTGTTGAAACTGTGGTGAGAAGAAGCAGAAAGTTTTTTTTTCCTCCTGGAGTTTCCTTTATTTTTATGACAACCCATAATCATCTGTTCAAGCACAAAAATCTGCAGTCTTTAAATGGTCATTGTTTTTGAGATTCCAGTTAAAGAAGCCCACATTTCAAAATGTTGCAAGTCTTCCACTTGGTGCACACTGAAATAACAATAGTTTTCCTTGATAACTTGGTTTTGAGATACAAGTGCTTAAACATTTTGAAATTATGAGTTTCTCCCCCTCTAGGTGATACAGAAAAAGCATATAATTGTTTACTTGAAATTAACAGGTTTTTGCTATAATTGTTATCTGGCCTTCTAGAATTACTTTGCTAAGCCAAATTTGGAATTAGTTTACAGTGGAATATTAACAAACAAATTTTCCCAGCTTTTGCATTGACTGACAATGCTATGGAGAAAACAAAGTAATGCTTTCTTTTCAATCTCTTTCTTGACATGAATACATCTGAGCTAATATTTGTTTCTTACTGTTAGAATTACAGACAGTCATTGTCTATATGTGATACACATTGTAATGGCCTCAGCCCTTAGTGAAGTTAGCAGGCTACGTCTTCTTCGAAGGTTGATTGGAAATGGGGTTTATATTTTGAGCTCAGCATCTTTTCCTCTTTGGAATGCTTTTAGTAGAAGAATGAGGTTGTTACATTTCTGTATTCCTGAAAATGGGAATCTATGAAAATTCAAAACTATAGATCCATATTTAGGAATTAAAAGGAAATGCTCTTAGGAATACAGTCAACAAAATCTTTGTTCTAAGCAACAGCTTGTCTTCCTTTAATATCTATGGTTCCAATGACATATGGCTTTCTCATAGCTGATTTAAAAAATGAAAAAGCTTATAGAATGAAGGGAAGAGATAATTTGAGAACACATATGTGCTCTTCTTCATAATTGATCTCTTAATTTCTTCATCCAGGAGATAAATCCATGTAATTTGAATGAGATGGTACTACACACAGTCAGGAGAAATTAAGTCAGACACTTTCCGTAACAGATATGTATAGGACGAGGTACGCCTTAAAGAGACAAGATTGGGCAAGAATGATGAAAGAGAAACAGAACTATTAAGTCAGTCATAACTCTTATCAGGTGAGAAGATCTTTGTGAGTCTAAATACGACAGTAAAAAAGATTTTGAGGATAAAAGCTACCCAGTTTAGCAAGTTTAATTACCCAAGCAAAACTAGTTTAATTGCCAAAGCTAGAGCATGTAACAGGAAATAAAAGGAAAAGGAGGATCTTTTAAGACCATAAGAGAATAATTCATTTCTGAGTTCTTTTGGTATATTCTAAGTCAAACTCATGGCATCACGAGTGGCATCACGTGACGTATCGCGACTTTTCCCCCTTCGCTAAACTCTGTGTGTGTGTGTGTGTGTGCGTGTGTGTGGCCAGCGCGTGATGCATCTGGCTTGTAGACCGCGAGTTTGACAGCCCTGCTCTAAGGGATTGTAATTCCCCTGTAATTCTCCAGGGTAAAAAGAGGAGTTTTAGAATGAAGTCCTCTAACAGTTCAGATTAATTTCCTATAAAGAAAATATAAGTTGTTCTATTGTTGCTTAGAATTTCAAAATTAATTCCAAATATTAAAGATTTGGACAGTTTTCCTTGTTTGTTCAGAACTGCAAGGGTATAGTCCATTAAAAAGTTTCTTTATGTAAACGAATGATAGTATGCAAGACAGTAGTTGTCTTCTATTCATCTCTGGAGGCTTGATCATTAGAACATCTTGGTAAATTGTTGTGCTACTTGAAGGTAATGATCTGTGAAATTCTTAGGGTGGAGATGGTGGTAGAGGCGTTTCCCTGTTCTTTAGCCTGCAAAAAATGAAGCCAGGCTCTTCCAATGTTGGATGTTTTTCAACAGTTCCAGACTCTTCCATAACGGTTGGCTTTTGACCTTGTCTTGTTCAAGACTGCTGCCCTCCAGAATTTTGCCCCCAGCCCTGATGCCAAAGAAGGGCAGTCTACTAAGATTTTGTTTTGCATCATTTAGATCTTAAGAGATTTTCATCTGTGCTTTTTCTTCTTTATCATAAATGCATATTTAATTACTGTTCATCACAATGTACCAGGTGTTATTAAACCAGAACCTACTAATACTGATAAAAATACCAAAAAGGTTAGCTTAATGTTTTCTGTTTTCAATCTTGTAAGAACATTATGCCCAAAGCAGCAGCAGCATAAGATTATTAGTATTAAGTATGTGGCCTTCCTTAAACACCTTCTTTCCATGGAAGATTTACATCTCTCTATACGGAAGTTGATGGAATATTGTTTCACATATCATATCTGTTTCCTGTGTATAAGTTCTGAGGCAGCATTCAAGTGGTAAGATATTTCAGCTTTTTTCATGCAACAGAAAACCATGATATCAGCAACACTAAGCCCTCTATCCAAGAGCATCAAAGCAAAGCAAATTCAGATATACAGTTTTCTTATTTGTACTATTCACCTAATCGTATATTGTTTGCTTTTCACATGAGCTCAACCCTCGCCATACCAGATTCCAGGCTGAATAGAAGTCAACATCTGTACAGTTATGTGTGTGAAAACGTCTTCAGAACAAAAAGTACATTGCATATGAAAATGTCTGGTTTAGTGTAATATCTCAGGTGATACTGGGCTTATTATTAACATTTCTTTTATGGGTTTGTAGTGGTAAAATAGGGGTCTCTTGTACTGATGGAAAAATGAAAGGCTCATAGAATTAAGACTCTTTACATAGACCACAATGGTGAACAAAGGAGTTCAGAGGAGGGAAATGTCCTGCTCTTTTCAATCCCAAATATCTGCCAGAACAGTTCAAGTGTTTTGTGATTTTTATGGAAAGCATATACAATACTGCCAGAACTCCTTAACATCACAGTTTCTACCGTAGTAAGACTTGATTAACTTTAAAAAACAAAGCAGATTTTAAAAACTAAACCAAACACGAACATATTCTTGTGATTGATAGACAGATGTTCTCATTCTTTTCTTTCTTTTTCTTCTTACAGCAGTCATTAAATATGGTAAATGTAAAAATAGCAATAGCAATAGCAATAGCAGTTAGACTTATATACCGCTTCATAGGGCTTTCAGCCCTCTCTAAGCGGTTTACAGAGTTAGCATATTGCCCCCAACAATCCGGGTCCTCATTTTACCCACCTCGGAAGGATGGAAGGCTGAGTCAACCTTGAAAAAAAAATCCATTTATCTTCAAAACAAATATTCTCCCAAAGTATCTGCTGTAGGATTGGTATAACATCCTGTATCTTGTTTTCTGAAGAAGTGTGTAGAGATCAGTGATTCTAATAAGTATTTTCAGTCATGTGAAAGAGGTTTGTTAGGTTCTGCTTTTATATTAGTATTACAAAAGAGTTCTCAGTCACTCCCAGGGGGGAAAAAAATCAGGACTACTTGTGGGGAAACCTAATTATTGTCTGTATGTGTGTGGTGGTGAAAAGAAAAGCAGGTTTTTGTTGAAGGTCTCATTGCTGAGTGTCAGAGAACCTCAAAGTAAATTCAGATATATTTCAGTGAGGTTTTGCTGTGCAATGTTAATCCATCTGCTAGAGACTATTTTTTCCGCTGAGATTTTGTTCTCTGAATGACTTGCCCCATGTTTGTATTGGGCTTTGCAGAATGCTATTCTAATTTCCCCTGCTGTCACATACATTACAAAATTTTAAAATGTACCGTAAATCCTTAATCTCAAACTATAGACTAAGATAATACTCCAAAGTTCATGAAGACATTTCTGTCTCAAAAAATGATGATGATGTTGGAGCAATGTAAAGCTATCTGTAACTCCACAAAGCCTAAACCCATACAGGCAAATAGCACAATTGATCGCCTTGAAGTGTTTAGAAGTCTACCCATCTATAGATAGCAATAGCAATAGCAATAGCAGTAGACTTATATACCGCTTCATAGGCCTTTCAGGCCTCTCTAAGCGGTTTACAGAGAGTCAGCATATTGCCCCCAACAACAATCTGGGTCCTCATTTTACCCACCTCGGAAGGATGGAAGGCTGAGTCAACCCTGAGCCGGTGAGATTTGAACCGCTGACCTGCTGATCTAGCAGTAGCCTGCAGTGCTGCTCTTAACCACTGCGCCACCTTGGCTCTATAGAATTCTTGCAAGACGGAGAAATGGAAATCTTCATTACGGATAATGCTTATTTCCACACATTTCAAAAGCATGTTCGTGAAGTTCAAGTGTGCACCTACTTTTTTTACCGCGTGATGTTTTTCACTTATCAGACATTGGAGTCATGTTAATACAAAACCTTGTCTTTGCGGTTCTTATGAATGAGAAGGAAAATATGATTTTCAATAAGCAAATAATAGAAAAATTGGGATTGAGAGGCCCTAACTACCTCTTTTTCATTTATTTGAAACTTTCAAGTTTCATTTTCAATAGCATCTAAAAAGTTTTGGTGCATTAAAGCTATGCAACCACATATGGTAGTTTGGTTGGTAATAATTCTTCATGGAAATTATCAATTTACACAAAAGCAAAACAAATAGTGATCTCTTCAATACATTTTGATTCCCTATAGCAGAGTTAGCTTGCTCTCATTTAGGTTTTAATGATTTCAGATGAAAGTGATTTGAAATATACACTTGAATTCTATTCCTTTCCCCAACAGCACTTATCAGATGTATCAGAGCCCATAGTAATTCCCCTGCTTTTCTGTAGTAATCTGCATTTCATTAGTATTTGGATATTTGAAAACATAAACACAATCTTTTTTTAAAAGGAAAATATAAGGAAAATCTTTGTGTAATTCTTCCAAATGTATCCTGTTTGTATGAAAAATGTCTAAGTTTTTTTGTACAATGACTTTACATTTATTTATGGTGCAGTATATTTACAGCAGTGATCAGCTATGGTGTTTGAATCATATTTGCTAAGCAGCAGAAAACGGTATATATTGTTTTATATTTTTTGTTCTTTCATCATTGGTCAACAGAAGTTTTGTTGCTGTTCCAATGCTTCTCTAATAATAAGATACCTTGCGTGCGATGACATGATGATGACCTGTATTGCAGTTTCAAACAATGTGTACAATAAACTTGGGATAAATCTAAGGGGGGGAATTTGAAATAATAAATGTGTGAACACGAGGATGAAGAAATTACTCCGGCACTTGATTTTGTTTGTGATTGAGGACATAAGATGAACTTCCTTGAGTTGGGCATTTCAGAATCACCTGATGCTACAAATAAATCAGGGTTCTCCAGTTGCAATGTTAAATTGACTCTCATAAAATATGTGATCCTGCAGAGTGGCAAGAAGGGGAACAAACAGGAATAATGGTAGGGAAGGGCCATAAACACATTTTCCTAATTTTCTAGGAAACACCTCTGTGCCTCTTAGGCAAGTTTAAAATCATGATCCAAACATTTTTCATGGCTAATTTACACAACAGAAGAGTAAAACCTGGATAATTGTTTTCCTGATGAAGAATTATTCTTGTTGTGCCATATCCATCATCAGATGTCGGTGATCATGTTTGCGATCATATTTTTATCAACAGCCACACGAAAAAATGCTGCTGAGTTTTGTCCAAAACAGTCCCTTATATTTTGAAGCCATGATGTCCTTCTTCTGCCTGGACCTTGCTTGTCTTCAATCTTTCCCTGGAGGATTAAGTGAAGTATGGCGTATTTTTCCAGGTCTCACATCACATCTCCAAAATATTCTAACTTTCAATTTTAATAGCTTTGACAGTTTCCCTTGGCTTTTCCAGGCAGCTTATCACCTCATTTCTGATTTTGTCAACCCAGCTTACTGTTTGGGAAATAACAGTTTTTATCATCAGTGTGGCAGTGGCAGAACATAATGGTATTTTTTAAATTTAATTTTCATCAGATGATTATTAGTATCACTCTCAATGCATGCATTGTGTCATATTAAGGCAATTCACTGGAAACATTCTAGGGGCAGTCTTGAAGGCTTTCGGTGGCCTTCCTCAGCATCATGCTTCAGATTATACCCCTTTGTAGTTTAAGTGAAGTAAACGTACAACTTCTTTCTTTAATACTCACATTGAGTATTGGCCACTGATGGCAAAGAAGAATTGTTCTGCTGTGTGATATATTCTGTGAGTGCATGACTGGTAGATCAAGAAACTAAAAGTAGCATTTATTAATTCTTTATTTGTCCATTTGGACCATGAAGAAACCACACAAGAAGAAAATTGATTCATTCAAGGTGCGCTAGCAGAGAAGGCTCCTGTGCATTCCATAGACAGCAAAAGTAACAAACAAGCAGGTACTGGTGTCAAACATATTACTGGAAGGCAAAATCACAAAATTCTGTCTTATTTAGGCCAAGTCATGTAATCAAACTCACTGGAAAAGGTAATTACGCTTAGAATGGTGAAGTGTAGAAAGTAATGTCTTCTTAAAATAAAATAAACCTCCAGTGGTTGTATACCCTAAAAGCTAACACCAGTCAAGTAAAATAAGTGAAAGAGGTCATATAAGATTGAAAAATGTGGAGAGAGCTAGTCCATAGAATTGGCGAGAATCAGGCATGGTTGTATCTTCTGTATCTTCTCTTTAAAATACTCAGACATAAGCAGGAATACCTTGAAGGCCCAAAATGCCTTTTACTTTGCCGTACTTAGAAAAATTAAAATTGCTGTTTTGCAATCAAGAAAGTATAAAGCTACTTTGTGAAATCAAATTGTATTGCAAAAATTCCCGTCAACAGCCATGGAAGAACAGCAGAGCAGTACACTGTAAATAATAATATGCATGTCAGTGTTCCAAATATCATGCAGAATTAAATCAGAGCTATCCTTAAAGTTCCAATTTAATAAGACAGACAGGTTGGCACATCTGTGGAAATCCCAATTCTAAAACTTCCTGGGATATCACCCAGTTGAAAGTTCATGATCTTATCCCCACACCCATAAATCCATCACATGGTCCAATCTTCTTCAGCCACGCTGGCATTTCCACTCATCTAGTTCCGGTCAGATGCAGAGGTGCAGAGACAAAAGATGACCTTGGGCGTCTAGAAAAAAATGACAACAACACATTCTACAATTCTACTCCTTTCTATTCACCCCTCCCAATTACTACACTAATGAAACAGCATAGTGAAATAATAGAGAGTGTGGCAGGCCAAAGATGCTAAAAGGACCATAACTACAGGCCTGACAACGCAACTCTGAAAAAGAATTTGCCCTTTCCCTCTTTGGATTCCCTGAATGTATAACTTTACCGCTGTACGTTATCAAAGCTTTATGTTGGTCCTGCTGGCAACATAAATGAACAAATAACCCACCCCCGGAGATTGTGCAAGTTTTATTCATTTCATAAAATTATCCTACATGCAACTCCTTCCAAAATTTGTTTTACTTGTTCATTCGCATTTAAATTAATAGCCGAGATGAGATTACATTAATTGAGAAAGGTATACATGCATTTGGCAAATCTATATGGGGAAAATGGTTTTGATGAAATGGCGGTATGTTAATTTAAGAATAAGAAATTATTTGTCTTTCTACAAATTTAAAGAATAACTCTTTCGGAGGGAAAAGCCGAAGACTGGAATGGGAGTGCACACCATGCTTTTTTACAGACTTCTTGGCTAGGCAAAAGATGAACAAGGTCAATACAACTGCTCTTTTTTTTTTTAACAAAGAAAAGATTCACCCAGATAATTGCTATAGGGAACTTTGTCCCAAGACCATTCATACTAATTAGGTAAAAGTAAAAATGCTGTAAAATTGAGCTGTGACTCTGTATCTGGCTATCTGCATCCATAGAGTTTTCTCTGATTTATAGAAGTGGATTGGCATACCTTTTGCCATTTTTAAAAAAGTTTCAGTTTAGTTAACAGAATTGTAAAATGTCTTTGGAAACAAATATAGGTAGTCCTTGACTTACAACAGTTCACTTAATGACCATTTGAGATTACAATTGTATTGAAAAAGAAAAGAAACTTATGAGCGTTTTTTACACTTATGACTATTCACACTTATGACCATCATGATCACGTGATCAGAATTCAAATGCTTGGCAACTGACTCATATCTACAAACGGTTGTCCCGGGGTCAGGTAGATCACCTTTGGCGACCTTCTGACAAGTGAAGTCAATGGGAAAGCCAAAATCACTTAACAACTCTGTTACTAGCTTAACAACTGCATTGATTCGCTTAACAGCTGCGGAAAAGTCATAAAATAGGGCAAAATTCATTTAACAAATGTCTCACTTAACAACAGAAATTTTGGGCTCAATTACAGACATAAGTCAAGGACTATGGTTGGATGCATATATACAAAAGGATATGCATATATGCAGCACATGTGTATATCCAGCACATTTAGTATACTAAATATACATCCCTGTACTAAAACTGAGATATCTTTTTGCTCCAGCATCAATTTCTAAATTGTCTTTAAACTAAGCGCACAAACTGCATTTTGTACATAATTAATCTATGCAATCACAAAAGTGCATTTGACACTTGCTAGACCAGTTTTCCAAGAAGTGGTGCAACCAGCATATTTAATAGAACTGATTTTTTTTTTAAAGGGCATTGCTCTAATACCTTTTTTCACAAGGTTTTTTTTATTTTAAAAAACTGTTAATTACCTTAAATTCCAAAAGGAGAGGAGGGGCAGAAAGCAAGCCAGCTTATTTGGACCATTCTAAGAACCTGTTCCTTTAGGAAAAAATAAAAGCTGGTTAAAAGGGGACATCTTACTCGGCTCATATGAACCAGACATCCTAATTACATAGAATTAAAATGTAAAAAACTATTTATTCTGCCTTAATCTCTCAATGTTAATTTCAAAACAGTGGTGCAATCTGACCAAGTGTTAATATTACTTTATGTAAATGCCTTTTACATCCTTTCAAGAAGTTAAAGACAATGTTTTTAATTCAATTCTACTGGATGTCATTGAAGAGAATTTTAAAACTGGCCCATTTCAAAAGATCTTAAATGAGTTAGTGTGACTACATGTATTTTCGTTTCCTCCTCATTGAACAATGCTAAATTGAAATCTACTCTGAGGTGGACTGACTTGGGCAGAGGTGCTGGATACAGAAATAAGATGTGTAAGTACATTTTATATACTATAGAAATCTAATGTGTAGTAAAAAAAAAAAAGTCAAAATGCAGAACACAAAAATCAGGAATTGGTTTTCCATGAAATAAAAATAAAACTAGTATCTGGTAGTGAATCTGATGAAATGAACTGCAGGTCATGAAAATTCATGCCTTTTAACAGAATTGGTTAGAAAAGGTGCTACCTATAAAAAGTGGTTTTCAGATTGCCGTAGGTTAACACAGCTTTCCTCCTCCAGTGCCTATAGTATTACACAACACACATTGAACGCATGACTGATGAATTACACCTTTTGCTTTGTACTCCAATTTAATCTTTGGAAATAATTTTCTCCCTGTTTTCACATATGGCGCTAAGTGATTGCCATTCTTAGGTTTTAGCAAATGGCCAATCTATTTCTTAGAATTGGTTATGTATTTAGGAAGTTACACACATTGTTTAATTTTACACCATATCACTTTGATTATCTGACTCAAATTAATTATACCTATTTCTTTAACATCAATTAAATTTCAGGTTTGTTTGTATATTTATTTGTTTGTTTCACAATGTTATATACCTAGCCTTAACCCAGAAAGAACTCTGGGCAATGAGTGGCATTGTTCTCAGCTTCCCCAAATCATAAAACTGGGAGATATAGATAAATATGTATATATGTGTGTAGGTATATAAATATGAATATAGGAAAACAAAACTATGAAATGAGTCTTTTTTAATATTCAGAACATGTATTTCAACTTTACAAGGTATTCTTTCATGAAATCTTTTGCAGGTGGCCCAGTCAGAAAGATCAGGAATTTCTTCCTGTCTAAATTATCAGCCAACCTTCTTCAACTGGCTTATTGCATTTACCTATTTAATGAACACAAAGGGAATATTTGCTGAAGTTCCAATGTCAGGAAGTGTAGAGTAGAAGTCAATTTGTAGGAATTGAAGAGATTGAACAGAAAGATTCACTTATTTGATAGCAATAGCAATAGCAGTTAGACTTATATACCGCTTCATAGGGCTTTCAGCTCTCTCTAAGCAGTTTACAGAGTCAGCATATTGCCCCCACAATCTGGGTCCTCATTTTACCCACCTCAGAAGGATGAGTCAACCCTGAGTCGGTGAGATTTGAACCGCCGAGCTGCAGAACTAGCAGTCAGCTGAAGTGGCTGCAGTACTGCACCTTAACCACTGCCGCAACCTCGGCTCTTTTAACTTGATCCAAGTTAAAATATACATGTTGTTTCTGATAGCTCTTAATCCATTTTTCTTTACTAGGTCCAAATGATAAGAATTCAAAAATTTGTTTAGAGATAAGAGATGGGAAGAAGAGATTTTTGGGAAAAGAGTATAAAACTGATTAATTTCATTATGTTTCGTGTGTGTGTGTTGTTGTTTCTAAATAACTTAACAGACTTTTGCTGATTAGGACTGAGTAATGAGGCTTCATAATTTGAAGTGATGAAGCTTCATAATCGCAAATGAGATATGGGAAGAAGAGATCTCTTGTTGAAATGTCGGTGAAGGTGTTAAGGTACTGAAATTGTACTTGATACAAGGGGAGCAGGGGTGAGTTCCTGCCAGTTCTAACCTCTTCTATAGAAGAGGTTCCACAAATCTACAGTGCCGTTTAGAACCAGTTCCAGCTCCCTCCCCCTGCCCATCCGCACATCAAGATGAAGAGCGAGAAGAGAAATTCTGGGAGTTGAAGTCCACAAGTCTTAAAGCTGTCAAATTTGAACATCCCTGGTTTTTTTTTTCTAAAGGGTTAGGGGTACAAGGGTCTTGTAACTTGACAGCTTTAAGATGTGCGTGCTTCAAATGCCAGAGTTTCTGAGCCAACATTTTGGTTGCTAAGCAAGAGCATTGTTAAGTGAGTTTCACCACATTTTACAAGTTGGCCACGCCTGCCCAGTCACATGACTGACAAGCCACTCCCACTTGGTCACATGGCCGGTAAGTCACTCCCACAAAGCAGGCCACACCTACAGAAGAGGTTCTAAAAAATTTTGAAACCCACCACTGAAGGGGGGGTCATTTATTTATATATCTTTTTTATTTTCTCTCCCCTTTTTAATTTTTAGGTTTTTCTTACTTTGTATTAGTTTTTTTTATTTTTTTATTTTCAAACTGTAATAAAAATTATTATAACAAAGAAACTTTTAATATTATAAAAATGAGAAACTAAGTATTAAAAGAAATTCTTTAGATCAGATAATATCCCTGATGTTTCCTATTCAGCCAAGTAACATAGTGGGAAGCATTGCATTAACCTACACTCCAGATTCTTAGTTACCTCAGATTCACATCACCCAGCTCGCAAACCAGTATTTCAAGCATAGCTACATTGTTAAGAAAACAATGTTCTTTACAGAAGTTTCACAGGGCCAATTTCAAGGGACTTGGCGGGACCTTTTAATGGATTCATGTCTTAAAGACTGTTTTATTTGGGCTCAAGTGACATGGTGTACAGCTGTACTTTCAATTTAAGACTTCATTACAAGGAAAGAAAGAATCTTTTCTTATCATGGTTTTGTTTTAATTAATTGTTTAATTAATTGTTTAATTCCACAAATATTTTAATGAGCTGAGGCCAGAAATGTCACCCTATATTCTTATCTTGGTTGGTCACAGAAAAGCTATGCAGATTCAGATGCAGATTCAGGCATGGTAATCAGATGCATATTCAAGTATAAAGCCTGTGGTGGTAAGTAGAGACTATCTTCATTTTTAAAATAACATCTTTACTTTTAATAATTCTTCAGTCATAATATCCTTTAATATCACCAGTGAGGTAGAACTGGCACAATATTTTGTTGGGAACATATTTCTAAATTAGAACACAGGTTGAACTTCTGACCATTAACTCTGGAGTTTACATATGATTCATCTTGTGCTTTCCCACAAGGCTTTTATCATACAATTGCCTTGCCTGACTCACAAAAAAAATAACAGGAATTCAAAAGATACTATCTTTTGTTGTAACCTCCCATATCTTTCCACTCTGAGTCTGTTGTGCTAGAACAGGGTTGTCATACTCTGCGGCCTACGGGGCGCTTACATCTGGCCTGCTGGGCCACCTGGAAATAGCAAGGGACTGGCCCATGGTGCTTTTGGCAACAAAACAGGCCGTGGGGGGCCTTGCATGTCCCCCATGCCCCATTTTGGCCAGCAGAGTGATGCAGGAGGCATCCATCCTGCGTCCCCTCCTCCCCCCGAAGCCAGCCCACAGAGGAGAACTACAAAGCCCTCAAAGAAATCCAATTTGACATCCCTGTGCTAGAAGCACCCAATAAGCCTGTAAATCCCAGCGATGCCTTCATGACAGACCTGCCTAAAGAAACATATGTTACCTAAATTGAGCAGCAGATAAAATTGTTAGATAATCTCAATTCTGGAAAAGGAGGCATATATTGGACTTCATGTAAACACTCTATGTAAAGACATTTCTAAAGACATCTTTTGGGAGTAACCAAATAATTTCCCCCTACATATTTGGCATAAAACTATTCTGGCTGTGTCAGTGAAATGTAAATGTTTAAATGTAAATTGTAAAAAGATTTGTTGGAGACATCGTGGGAGGATTAAAGCTAGTGAAACTCAGGACTCAATAAACATGCCAGTTTATTGTTAAGTCTGCTGGCAAGCCATAATAATGAAGGCGAGCTGAAGCAATAAAGTTTGACTAGTCCAGTCACCATTCTCAGAATGATAAATTATTGCTCCTTGCCACAATATGTTAGTTCAGTCACTGCCCAGGCCTAACAAGCAATGTTAGGAAAACACTGTAATTTATTGGAATTCTCTCTCCTGATGTATGAAGCCTGACATGCAATAAACATTTAGATTTAGAACTTTCTTCTCACCAGGAACCTGTACTTGGATTATGAAAATTAATGTTAAGTAGTTAAGGCACCAGACCAAAAATCAGGAGGGTGTGAGTTCTAATTGTGCCTTTATCATGAAAGCCAGCTGGATGACTTTGGGTCAGTCACTCTCTCTCAACCCAAACCACCTCACAGGATTATTGTTGTGCAGAGAATAGGAGGGGAAAAGAATATTAAGTATATTTGCTGCCTTGAATGATTTATAAAAATAGTAAAGGTAGGTTAAAATTAATTAAATTCTTCCTGTCTTCAGCAGGGGGTTGGATTACAAACCTCCAAGGTCTCTTCCAAACTATGATTCTAAGTAAATAAAATTATTTTGTAATCACATATATGTAGGCATACCTTTCTCATGTATCTTATTAACTTATTTAACAAGAACTTTCCCCCCATTGTTTGCACTTGGATGAAAAACATCATTTTCTACCTTTTTCTCTATATTGACAATTAGGTGATAGCACAGTGCTCACTGTATTATGAGATAGTGACATTTATCAAAATGTCTAGTTGAAAATCATGTTTATTCATACATCTTGTCTGTTGTCTTTATATGCCAGTTTTCTATTAAGAATGCTAAACAGCAGCAAGAGCCATAGTTAAAAGAAACACTCATCCACAGAAATAAATTGGCATAATCACAAAACCATCTAAAGTGCCAGGTCTGCCTGCAATAAGACCTTGCCCATACACAGGTTGTCCTCAGTTTACAACAGTTCCTTTTGTACATAAGTGTTCAAAGTTATGATGTCACTGGGAAAAGTATGCTAATTGATATCCTAGATTTGCATTGCTACTTCATGCAGGTAAGACTGGTGACACTGCTGATATCCCACTGTAGGATCTGGAGATTTATAAGGGCCTGAGTCACTACACCAGCTTGCTTTCAGAAGTTGTGGGAGCTTCAACACTGGAAGCTTTCAAGAAATGGGACTGCCATTTGTCAGAAATGGTGTAGGATCTCCTGCTTGTGTGTGTGTGGGGGGGCGCTAGATAACCTACTACAAGGTCCCTTCCAACTCTGTTAATCTGTTAGACTCTGTAAGACTTAGAACAAGATTACACTGAATTCAAAAGAAAATAAGATATGTAGCTCAGAGTTGAACTGTTAGTCCTTGCTGTTGTCTGAGCTTCGTTGTTTGCTTGCAGATGTTTTATTACCTGACTAGGTAACACCATCAGCGATTAGTGTGGGGTATGCTCACATTCAGTAAATCATACCTCTCCGAAACAAAAAAAGAGTGCATAAACAAAACTTAAGAAGAAAAAATAGTTTAAATCAAAGTGGAAAAACGGATGAGCTTTCCTCCTTTGAAAATAGACTAACCAAGAAAGCGCAGGGGACTCTAGCCTCGTGCCGAAAGCCAGGCACAGAATGCCTACAAGGGCTCGTGTGTGCCGTGGTCCGCTCCACGGTCCGTCGACCTCGTAGTTCCAGGACAACAGGTCTGTGACGCGCGAGGAGACACCACGCAAAAGGAGTGGGAAGGAGTGGCGCGGCGCGGCGTATCCGTCTGGAGCAGGTGCGATCCCACTTTCGCCAGGGGGCAATTTTCAAGCTCCGCAGGTTAGGCGAGGCGTGGCGAGGAGAAGGGCGGGGAGCGAAGGCTTCCGAAGCGGACGACCGAAGGGAGCTAACAGTGAAAGAGGGAGGCGGCAGCGAAGCCAAGCGAACTAGGGGGGGCACCAGGCGCGCATCTCGCCCCGTCTCAACATTTCCTCCCTACCACGTCTCCTTCGGGGCTGCCTTTTAGGATGTGCTGATTCTTCTCACCCCGAAGCGCGCATGGAGGTCCCGGAGCCGCTGTGGGTGAACAGGAGCTGTGTCAGCGGTGAGTGAGCGCGCTCGTCTCCGGTCCCCGTTCCCCCATTGGCTTTTGGGGAGGCTCCCTTTCCTGCCCCCTTGCATTGCTCAGGTTCATGGAAAACCTTTCCTCCCCTCCAAATTCCTTGAATTCTAAGGAACGATTTAGGGAGAAACCTTCCTCACCCACCCACCCCCCTCCTTCGCAACGAACCTGACTCTACCTGTCGTCCCTGGGAGAGAGATGCAAGAAGACTGGTTTCTAAAAAAAATTGATCAGAAAATGCATAAGGTCTCCATCCCAGCTCTTTCCCCCCACTTGGCCCTCATTGCCTCCTCTTTGGCACAGCTCTTTCTCCTGTGGAAAGAGGTCTGAACCTACCCCTTTTCTTGGCTTCCAGAAGTTTCTAGTCAACTCTTAATCCTCGGTCTCCCTTTCCTCCTACAAAATGTAACAAGAATGAAGCATACTTATAATTCATTATTTCTCAACCTTAGTGCCTTTTAAGAGATGGGGACTTCACCTTCCCAAGCAGAATTCTGAGAGTTGAGGTCTATACTTTTTAAAATTAATCTGCTAAGAGTGATATCATTGCTGGATCAAAAGGGAGACAGATTAGCTGAGGCAAGTTGGTTTTTCTAAATGAACTTAACCACTTTCCTAATTAATTTTTCATTCAACTGCAAAACAGTTTGCACCGGGATACTTACTGATTTGGGACTAAAAATTCAGCCATGTATTTTTATTTAATGCATGGTGAAACCACACAAGACCCAAGATTGTGGTATGGTTCATGGGAAGAGGGTCGTTTCCAAACTGCTTTTGAAAACATTCTCTTTGGCATTCATGAGTAACTCTCAAGACAAAACTGGAACTCAAACTAGTGGAATGTGGGTCATCTTTCTGTGATACAACTGGGGGACGATCAAATAGAGGAAGCAAAGATCTTGAGTATATAAGGAACAAATCAGCCCCATCAAGCCACTCCTGTTTGTCCTAAGCCTACAAAGTTTGTGAAATCAGAAAACCAAACCTTATAAGAAATGGAGGTGAAAGGAGCATGGGTGTGATTGCCTAATATCCTCCCAGACTCCTGCTCAGCTTTTCAGCTTCTTTTATAGAGTTTGTTCTATATTTTGCTAAGGAAAGGATTGGGTCTGTGTTTTGGAAGAAGATTCTTCAGGCAGTGGATCCTGAAAGAGTTATTAGAAACCTTAGCCAGGAAAGCAATCTGCTAATTCTACAGATTGATGTGTAATCACTTCTTCAGAGCAATAATGTTTTCCAATTTGCATATTAAGAGGTATTTATACTGTTGATCATACATAAATCTTGCCACTCTGTTGTTAAATTACCAATGTAGATTTAATTTATTCTTGCAGGAGCAAAGTTGAGCCTTGTTTCCACAAACTAAATCCACTTGTCAGAGTCAGTCGACATTGCTAGTCTTTCCCAGTACTATATATTGTTGTTTTTATTGACATCAGAGGCGGGTTGCTGCCTGTTTGGCCCAGTTCGGCTGAACCGGTAGTGGAATTCGGGCCTGGATCGCAAAACCGGCAGCGATCCACGTCT